>NW_012237007.1:0-8562 GCF_000981445.1 Babesia bigemina
GTCATGTAGAGTGGATAAGGGGCGATGTAGAGTGGGTTAAGGAGCGATGTAGTGTGGAGAAAGGGGCGATGTAGAGTGGGTTAGGGAGCGATGGAGAGTGGGTTAGGGAGCGATGTAGAGTGGATAAAGGGGCGATGTGGAGTGGGTAAAGGGGCGATGAAGGGTGGATAAAGGAGCGATGTAGAGTGGGTAAAGGGGCGATGTGGAGTGGATTAGGGAGCGATGTGGAGTGGATTAGGGAGCGATGTGGAGTGGGTAAAGGAGCGGTGTAGAGTGGGTTAGGAGCGATGTAGAGTGGGTTAAGGAGCGATGTAGAGTGGATAAAGGAGCGATGTAGAGTGGGTTAAGGGGCGATGTAGAGTGGGTAAAGGAGCGATGTAGAGTGGATAAAGGGGCGATGTAGAGTGGGTTAGGGAGCGATGTGGAGTGGGTTAAGGGACGATGTAGAGTGGATAAGGGGCGATGTAGAGTGGGTTAAGGAGCGATGTAGTGTGGAGAAAGGGGCGATGTAGAGTGGGTTAGGGAGCGATGTAGAGTGGGTTAAGGGGCGATGTGGAGTGGGTAAAGGGGCGATGTAGAGTGGATAAAGGGGCGATGTAGAGTGGGTTAGGGAGGGATGTGGAGTGGGTTAAGGAGCGATGTAGAGTGGATAAAGGGGCGATGTAGAGTGGGTAAAGGGGCGATGTGGAGTGGGTAAAGGGGCGATGTGGAGTGGGTTAGGGAGCGATGTAGAGTGGATAAAGGAGCGATGTAGAGTGGGTAAAGGAGCGATGTGGAGTGGGTTAGGGAGCGATGTAGAGTGGATGATAAATACCACTTAGCTCACCATGACATCGCTGCCGTGACCATCAACTGTCATCGCTGCCGTGACCATCAACTGTCATCGCTGCCGTGACCATCAACTGTCATCGCTGCCGTAACCATCAACTGTCATCGCTGCCGTAACCATCAACTGTCATCGCTGCCGTAACCATCAACTGTCATCGCTGCCGTAACACAAACTTTGCCTGTGTGCTAGCTTACCACTTTGCCTGGGTGCTAGGTTAGCACTTAGCCTGGTTGCTAGGTTAGCACTTAGCCTGGTTGCTAGCTTAGCACTTCGCCTGGTTGCTAGGTCAACACTTTGCCTGGTTGCTAGCTTATCACTTTGCCTGGGTGCTAGGTTAAAACGTTGCCTGGTTGCTAGCTTAGCACTTTGCGTGGTTGGTAGCTTAGCACTTTGCCTGGTTGCCAGCTTAGCACTTTGCCTGGTTGCCAGCTTAGCACATAGCCTGGTTGCTAGCTTAACACTTTCCCTGGTTGCTACGTTACCACTTTACCTGTGTGCTAGCTTAACACTTTGCCTGGGTGCCAGCTTAGCACGTTGCCTGTGTGCTAGCTTAGCACTTAGCCTGTGTGCCAGCTTACCACTTTGCCTGGTTGCCAGCTTACCACTTAGCCTGGCTGCTAGGTTAGCACTTTGCCTGCGTGCTAGCTCAACACTTTGCCTGGGTGCCAGCTTAGCACTTTGCCTGTGTGCTAGGTTACCACGTTGCCTGTGTGCTACCTCATCACTTTGCCTGGGTGCTAGCTTACCACTTTGCCTGGTTGCTAGCTTAGCACTTTGCCTGAGTGCCAGCTTAGCACTTTGCCTGGTTGCTAGGTTATCACTTTGCCTGGGTGCTTGCTTAGCACGTTGCCTGCGTGCTAGCTTATCACTTTGCCTGGGTGCTTGCTTAGCACTTTGCCTGTGTGCTAAATTAGCACTTTGCCTGGGTGCTAGCTTACCACTTTGCCTGGGTGCTAGGTCAACACTTTGCCTGGTTGCTAGGTCAACACGTTGCCTGGCTGCTAGGTCAACACGTTGCATTGTCGTTCACTCATCACTTAATCTCTACGCTATCTAGTTCACAGGTTGCCGCTAGAGTAATTCGAGACATTAGACTACGTTTGTATGTTAGGTGAGTAGGTGAGCTATGGTAAGTGAGTTACTGTGAATTACAAATGTGACTACAATTACGGTTGTAGATACGATATCTTGGCAAGCCTTCCGACTTGCGTTGCGGCCAACAATGATTGCGCCGTTATCCTGTGCGATGACGGTATCCTCAGGTGTGAGCGTATGTGGAGCACATCCAGTCTGCCGACCATTACGCAGATGAGGTAGAAGAGGGATAGTGACCAAAGTGCGACGTTAAGCCATATAAACGGCTGCCTGATGGTGAATATAAATTCGTCGCACTTTTCGAACAGTTCGGTAAAATATTTAGAGTCGAGGACGTTGCAGAGCTGATTGTAGAAGTTGTGGCAATACTTTTTGCTTTCTTCCGATGAGAGTGTAGCGGGATTACCAAATGTGAATCCAAAGCTATATAGAGTGCTTAGCACGCCACGGCATTCGATTAGTCCTCTACATTCGCAATTGTCGATTCCGTGTTTACCATGCCTACATTTGTTGCCGTTTAGGCATCTACGGCATCCCCAGTTTTGGCAGGATATACTGCAGAATGCATCACGTAGACTCTTGATATATGCGTATAGCGTCGACGGCAAGTGAATAGCCCATGAGAGATAAAGCTTAGAATGCCACTCAGCAAGGTAGCTATATGAATCATCGCATAATGATCTAAGGTAAGGAGCGCAATGCAACTTGTCGGCACTAGCATAAGTACATGACTCTTTTTTCGATAGACTTGATAAGTCGGATTCTAGTGCTTTGGGATGGTTTGTGCGATCATGACTTTGGCTGTTTTTGTACGCATGACACAGTGCATCGGGAAGTTTGCTGATGTCGTCATATAAACCGATAGACAACTCCCTTGTTGATGTGCCAAAAGCAACACTGACAGCATTATTCGATGTTTCCGCTTTTTGCAACATTGCTGCTAATGTCAACGCGAACTGGAAGTGTTCAGGCAACGTGGATGGAGGTTTGGTCATTAGACCGAATATCGGTGTGATATCTAGTTTGTCGAAGAAATTGGTTAGCACTTTGGATAGGTGTTTACCTGTCTTCGTGCTTCCCGAGAAACCCCTAAAGCCAAGTGGTGTCAGACATGGCTGTCCGGGCAGACCTTTGGGGCAGTTGCTGCATACGGATTTGCAACCGATAGAGCTTATGTTGTGAGGTAGATGGCCGGGTAACGTGTCACTTAGGTACGCTTGAAGCGGTGATCTGGGCAGGCAGTCGGTTTGCTTGTCATCAGTATGCTTATCACAATGCGATTTACCGGTCAAGATATCCTTGCCGTACAGACAATTTGACCAACCGAAATGCTGAGTTCCAAGCTGACACTGGCTATGCAAAAATCTGAACACTGGTAACAATCTGCGTAGGATGTCCACTAACAGTTCAAGGCAACTGGAAGCATCGGGTGGATAATGTAGATTAAGCCAGTTATTGCAGAAGTCAACGGCATAGGTTGTGTATGCGTCGCCGTAGCCGATGATCTCAGTCAGCACGTCATATGCTCTGGAACACAGGCGCTTCACTGCTCTTTGTGTGTCGTCATATGCGATTGGTCGTGGATACGCCTGTAGTGGTTGCTCGCTGACAACGGTCACGGGGATGTCACCGTTCTCAGTTGGCTGGTTGTTAGGGTTGACGAATAGCTCACTGACCGCGTCACGCCATAGATCCTCATAGACGTCATTGCAAGGTAAACCAGACAGCCAACAGAGCATCTCGTATATGGAACACGGGCGTTTCTTTGACGATGAAGTAGCTATGTGACCGATTTTGTGGTAATCATTAAGGTAAATGTATATATTTTCGAGTGGACGTCTAACATTGTCGTCTGTATGATACACATGTTCATAATCATTGCCTGCAAGTAAAGTATGGATTCTTCTACCAGACAGATGTCTGTTCACTTCGCCATTCTGTTCGGTGTCGGAGTTGGAAACAACGTAGCCATGATCTTCGATAAGTCTTCCGAGATCAGTGGAATTATGTGTTTGTTGTCCACTGAGATTCTTTGAATTGTGTTTCATTACAGACAGCGAGGTGTTAAGTATTGAAATTACAGTGAGGCACACTTTAGCGAACTTCGTGCCATACGGCGTTAATTTCTCCTTTTCGACAAGGTTAGCACCAAACGTCTCACTATCATACACCGAAACGTACGCCTTGTCGAGTTCGGCGTGTAACCTCGTGACACCGATTTTCAGAATATCAAGCAAGATATTGCTCTTCTCTGAGTATGAACCTAGTCGTATTCGGCGTATCAGACTGGCAAGGGCGGATAGGTTGTCCGCGAATTTCTGGTCGTAATTCTTAAGGTCGGTGAAAAGGGTTTCGAGTGAATTATTTAACTGCATTGTTGAATTATGATTGGGTAGGATTTCGGGTTTGCGGTTCAAAGTTTGAAGCATTGTAGTGAAGAAAGATTTAACATATGACGCCAAATCGGATAAATTAGTATTTGTAGACAGTTGTGTGAATTCGGTGTATGCCAATTTCATATGTATTACCCCCATGAAACCTTTAAATTTCCACTCGGAGTCCTGTTCTATTGCCTTTGGGAGTTTTTCGAGTACGTTGTTCACCGTATCGGCAAACTGGATGAGAACGAATTGAGTAAAGTTTACGTATTTCGTTTTGATTATTTTCGTAATCGTACTCTTGACTGCATCGAGTTTTTGAGTGACATGTCTTTCGAGTTCGATGGTCATTGTTCGGCAGTGTGCATTTATATCATTGATGATGTCTTGCGTTTGATTGATGAATGGATTTAGCCCTTG
This sequence comes from Babesia bigemina, assembly GCF_000981445.1. Classification (NCBI taxonomy): domain Eukaryota; phylum Apicomplexa; class Aconoidasida; order Piroplasmida; family Babesiidae; genus Babesia; species Babesia bigemina. Next base: position 4,723 of record NW_012237007.1, read on the forward strand.
TTTCTGCAAATGCTCGAGTTTATTCGAGAGATTTGTGAGTTCACCTTTGGTGTCTCTGCCTATTAGAACTTTCTGCAAATGTACTAATTTGGTTTTCAAACCATCCTCATTACGTTCGCTAATGGCTGTCATGACTGCGTTGCACAACTTACTTATATTGGTGTGGAATGTGGACGCATCTTCTTCAATGGTATTCACATTAATGGTACCATCAAGAAAACTGAAGTCCGCCAGCACCGCTTCTTGAAATTTTCTTATTTTTCCATAGATGCTATCTTGATTGGAACCGTGGCTCTGCTCGCCTATATGCCTGGCATATGTAGGCATAAGATCCTTAACATTACGTTCATCCTCACAGGCTCCCTCAAATTCCAATGCGATCTGGTTGTGAATCTTCGTGTTGAGCACATCTTCCAGTTTATAAATATGTTCATTGACAGCATCTAAAGCCTCGGTGATCAGATTGCCGGGTTTACTAGCATCGGCGTTAAGGTTGTCGTGAATTAATTTAATGTTTTTTATTGCCTCATGTACGTTGTTCATGTTGAATGTGACGCGAAATACACTAATGTCTGCCGCAAATTCATTGGCCCTATTAACTAGTTGTTTGAGAATGCGTTCTACGACGGATTGCATATCAGAACGAGAATATTCGGAGTCGGTAACACTCAGCCCATCCCCGCCTCCAATGGCTGTCACTATACCATTGATAAGCTCCCCGTTACGCCCATCCTTGATCTTATTTTCAAGGTGCTTTGCGAAAGTCGTGCAGGCCTTTTGTACACTTTCCAAATCTTCCGAAATATTACGAGTTGCTTTTTCAACGAGAGTTACTGTGCTTGCGCTATAAACTTGTTTCTGAAGTTCATATTTGATTTTATCTTTTATTGCATGGTGCAACATCGTGTTTTTTCCACGCAATAACTCTTCCACATTTATTGATTGCAGTTTACCCTTATTAGTCAACCCCTCAACATAACTCTTTAGTCTCCAGTAGATGGTTTCATTCTCAAGTAAAGGCTTGCCAATCCAGGCATCTAATATATCGTTCCCAAAATTTTGTTTCGTGAACTTCTCCGCATATGTAGCCACGCCCTGTATTATGGCGGTTAAACCTGATTTTCCTGGGTTTTTGGCATATATTCCTTCAATAAGATTCCAAATGCCATCTTCGAGTTGTCCCCAATACTTATTTATACCCCCATTTCCGTCACCTTGCTCACCAAGGGTTTTCTCCTTGATTACCTCGAAATGCTTACGAGCCATTTGAACATACTGTGAAACCACCGAGCCGATCCCGTGTCGCAATTCTGCCAAATCTTTTTGCACCTTTCCATCTAAATCTGCAAGTGCATCTTTAACCATACTGGCCAACTTCGGAAGTTTTCCTGCTGATGCCTTGTAAGCGTTATACAACCCTAAGCTTTTATGTTTTAATTCCGCCACTGCATTTACAAGTTCTAACTTATATTGCGCTTTGGGACCACTAATCACATGAGTGATCTCGTTAACTCTACCCAATGCGACAGAGACAGCGTCATGCGCTTTAGTAATCCATTGACCAACTTGTGATACATATTCCAGCAACATCTTATCGATGTCTGCAATTCGTTGTTTGAACGCTTCAATGATTTCTGCAAAGCCTTTGGCGAACTTTGTGATGCTCTCAGTAGAGGATGAATTAATCGTATTTTTTGAATCGTCAAGCTGCTTCTCCACAGAAGAAATCACGGAATCTTTAAAACTCTTCTGCTGCATCCAAATTTTTTGAATCCTATTAGCATTATATTCAATTACATTTTTAGCCCTACGCACCTCATCTTCTAGGATATCTTGCAGATCTCCTATATGCGCATCCTCCGCTACCATACCTTCGGAGTACGCTGCAGCCAACCTAATGCACTCATTAACATACTTATCAATAGAGGCCACATGTTCATGATATTCTAATTTTCCAATGTTACTTTTGAGTTTCCTTGCGTAATTATTTATTTTTGTTATTACATCACTCACCTTTTTATTACTGTCTCTGACAGCATCATTATACCTCCGCACCCCGTCGACCACCTCCGCAATCGCAACATTAAAACCGTTTTTACCAAGATGTTTATTTTGCTTAAGAGTGTCGATTGCTTGTGTAATTTCATTTTTATGCTGCCCTAAATGCTCTTTGATGTTACTGAGAACACCACTCAAAAATCCCATCACCCCGTCACACAGCCTATCCAAGTCGGAGTACACAATCCCAGTGCCGTCGTAGCCTTTGGAAGTAGAGTTGAAGCCGAGGAAGGTTTCGAGGCCGGTGCAGAGGTTATTAAGGATGTTAGTAGGGTTGTTATTTGAGGTGTTTTTAAGGTTTTGAATTTTGTCAAATTTCTTGTCAAGCTCCCTAGGCGGCACATGGTCAGGGCAGTGGCAGGAGGTGGAAGAGGGGAAGGAAAGGGTGACAAGGCACAAGTTATTGTTATGGTTTAAGGAGGTCATAGCAGTATTATGGCGAGGTGATTCAAAGGATGTAGAGTGGATAAGGAGCGATGTGGAGTGGATAAAGGAGCGATGTAGAGTGGGTTAGGGAGCGATGTAGAGTGGGTTAAGGAGCGATGTAGAGTGCGTTAGGGAGCGATGTGGAGTGGGTTAGGGAGCGATGTAGAGTGGGTAAAGGGGCGATGTAGAGTGGGTTAGGGAGCGATGTAGAGTGGGTAAAGGGGCGATGTAGAGTGGGTTAAGGGGCGATGTGGAGTGGGTTAAGGAGCGATGTAGAGTGGGTTAGGGAGCGATGTGGAGTGGACAGAGGAGCGATGTAGAGTGGATGAAGGAGCGATGTAGAGTGGGTTAAGGGGCGATGTAGAGTGGATAAGGGTGCGATGTAGAGTGGGTTAAGGGGCGATGTAGAGTGGGTTAAGGGGCGATGTGGAGTGGATAAAGGGGCGATGTAGAGTGGATAAAGGAGCGATGTAGAGTGTGTAAAGGAGCGATGTGGAGTGGATAAAGGAGCGATGTAGAGTGGTTAAAGGGGCGATGTAGAGTGGATAAGGGGCGATGTAGAGTGGATAAAGGGGCGATGTAGAGTGGGTTAGGGAGCGATGTAGAGTGGATAAAGGGGCGATGTAGAGTGGATAAAGGGGCGATGTAGAGTGGGTTAAGGGGCGATGTAGAGTGGGTTAGGGAGCGATGTAGAGTGGATTAGGGAGCGATGTAGAGTGGATAAAGGGGCGATGTAGAGTGGGTTAGGGAGCGATGTAGAGTGGATAAAGGGGCGATGTAGAGTGGGTTAGGGAGCGATGTAGAGTGGATAAAGGGGCGATGTAGAGTGGGTTAGGGAGCGATGTAGAGTGGATAAAGGGGCGACGTAGAGTTGATAAAGGAGCGATGTAGAGTGGATAAAGGAGCGATGTAGAGTGGGTTAGGGAGCGATGTAGAGTGGGTTAAGGGGCGATGTAGAGTGGATTAGGGAGCGATGTAGAGTGGGTAAAGGGGCGCTGTAGAGTGGATAAAGGGGCGATGTAGAGTGGGTTAAGGGGCGATGTAGAGTGGGTTAAGGGGCGATGTAGAGTGAATAAAGGAGCGATGTAGAGTGGGTTAGGGAGCGATGTAGAGTGGGTTAGGGAGCGATGTAGAGTGGGTTAGGGAGCGATGTAGAGTGGATGAAGGAGCGATGTAGAGTGGATTATAGAGCGATGTAGAGTGGGTTAAGGGGCGATGTAGAGTGGATAAAGGGGCGATGTAGAGTGGATAAAGGGGCGATGTAGAATGGATTAGGGAGCGATGTAGAGTGGATTAGGGAGCGATGTAGAGTGGGTTAGGGAGCGATGTGGAGTGGATAAAGTGGCGATGTAGAGT
>NW_012237008.1:0-10966 GCF_000981445.1 Babesia bigemina
CTCTACATCGCTCCTTTATCCACTCTACATCGCCCCTTTACCCACTCCACATCGCCCCTTAACCCACTCTACATCGCCCCTTTACCCACTCTACATCGCTCCCTTATCCACTCTACATCGCCCCTTTACCCACTCTACATCGCTCCTTAACCCACTCCACATCGCCCTTTATCCACTCTACATCGCTCCCTTATCCACTCTACATCGCTCCCTAACCCACTCCACATCGCTCCCTAACCCACTCTACATCGCCCCTTTATCCACTCTACATCGCTCCCTAACCCACCTTACATCGCTCCCTAACCCACTCTACATCGCCCCTTTATCCACTCTACATCGCCCCTTAACCCACTCTACATCGCTCCTTTATCCACTCTACATCGCCCCTTTACCCACTCCACATCGCCCCTTATCCACTCTATATCGCTCCTTAATCCATTCTACATCGCTCCCTAACCCACTCTACATCGCCCCTTTACCCACTCTACATCGCCCCTTTACACACTCTACATCGCCCCTTTACCCACCCTACATCGCTCCTTAACCCACTCTACATCGCTCCTTAACCCACTCTACATCGCCCCTTTAGCCACTCCACATCGCCTATTTCACCACTCGACATCGCTCCTTTATCCACTCCTCATCGCCCCTTAACCCACTCTACATCGCCCCTTTACCCACTCTACATCGCCCCTTATCCACTCTACATCGCCCCTTAACCCACTCTACATCGCTCCCTAACCCACTCTTCATCGCTCCTTACTCCACCTTACATCGCCCCTTATCCACTCTACATCGCTCCCTAACCCACTCCACACCGCCCCTTTATCCACTCTACATCGCTCCTTATCCACTCTACATCGCTCCTTTATCCACCCTGCATCGCCGCTTTATCCACTCTACATTGCTCCTTAACCCACTCTACATCGCTCCTTTACCCACTCTACATCGCCCCTTATCCACTCTACATCGCCCCTTTATCCACCTTACGTCGCTCCCTTATCCACTCTACATCGCCCCTTTATCCACTCTACATCGCTCCCTAACACACTCTACATCGCTCCCTAACACACTCTACATCGCTCCCTTAATCCACTCTACATCGCCCCTTTACCCACTCTACATCGCTCCTTACTCCACCTTACATCGCCCCTTATCCACTCTACATCGCTCCTTAACCCACTCTACATCGCCCCTTAACCCACTCTACATCGCTCCCTAACCCACTCTACATCGCTCCCTAACCCACTCTACATCGCTCCCTAACCCACTCTACATCGCCCCTTAACCCACTCCACATCGCTCCTTATCCACTCCACATCGCCCCTTTATCCACTCCACATCGCCCCTTTACCCACTCCACATCGCCCCTTAACCCACTCTACATCGCCTTTTTATCCACCCTACATCGCCCCTTTATAAACTCTACATCGCTCCTTTATAAACTCTACATCGCCCCTTTATCCACTCCTCATCGCTCCTCTATCCACTCTACATCGCTCCTTTATCCACTCTACATCGCTCCTTATCCACTCTACATCGCCCCTTATCCACTCTACATCGCTCCCTTACCCACTCTACATCGCTCCCTAACCCACCCTTCATCGCCCCTTTACCCACTCTACATCGCACCTTTATCCACTCTACATCGCCCCTTTACCCACTCCACATCGCTCCTTAACCCACTCTACATCGCCCCTTTATCCACTCTACATCGCTCCTTTATCCACTCTACATCGCTCCTTATCCACTCTACATCGCCCCTTATCCACTCTACATCGCTCCTTTATCCACTCCACATCGCCCCTTAACCCACTCTACATCGCCCCTTTACCCACTCTACATCGCCCCTTTATCCACTCTACATCGCCCCTTAACCCACTCTACATCGCTCCCTTACCCACTCTACATCGCCCCTTAACCTCCTCTAATCGCTCCCTTATCCACTTCACATCGCTCCCTAATCCACTCTACATCACCCCTTTATCCACTCTACATCGCCCCTTACCCACTCTACATCGCTCCCTAACCCACTCCACATCGCCCCTTTATCCACTCCACATCGCTCCTTTACCCACTCTACATCGCCCCTTTACCCACTCTACATCGCTCCCTTATCCACTCCACATCGCCCCTTTATCCACTCTACATCGCCCCTTAACCCACTCTACATCGCCCCTTTATCCACTCTACATCGCCCCTTAACCCACTCTACATCGGCCCTTCATCCACTCTACATCGCTCCCTAACCCACCTTACATCGCCCCTTTATCCACTCTACATCGCCCCTTTATCCACTCTACATCGCTCCTTTATCCACTCTACATCGCTCCCTAACCCACTCTACATCGCTCCTTAACCCACTCTACATCGCCCCTTTACCCACTCTACATCGCTCCCTAACCCACTCTACATCGCTCCCTAACCCACTCCACATCGCTGCCTAACCCACTCTACATCGCTCCCTAACCCACTCTTCATCGCTCGTTTATCCACTCTACATCGCCCCTTAACCCACTCCACATCGCCCCTTTACCCACTCTACATCGCCCCTTAATCCACTCCACATCGCCCCCTAACCCACTCTCCATCGCCCCTTTATCCACTCTACATCGCTCCTTAACCCACTCAACATCGCTCCCTAACCCACTCTACATCGCCCCTTACACACTCTACATCGCTCCTTAACCCACTCTACATCGCTCCTTAACCCACTCTACATCGCTCCTTACCCACTCTACATCCCCCGAATTACCTCGCCATAATACCGCTATGACCTCTTTAGACCACAATAATAACTTGTGCTATGTCATCCTTCACCTCCCTTCTGACTGTGTCCATCGACTGGTTGATCCAGGTTAGGTATGCGAATGGTGGCAAGGATGGTCTTACCAAGTTGTCTCAAGCTTTGAAAAAGTTGATTGAGGAGGCTATTGAGAAGGCTTATACTTCTCTAAACAAGCAATACCCTCTCGCTAAACCTCCTTCTAAAGTCGCCTCGTCTGCCGCCTCGGCTCCTCCTGCTAAGTCTACTGAGTCTACTATTCCCGTGAAAAAAAGTTTTGAAGAGATTAAAAAAGACATTGAAAATGAAGTTAAATCATTGCCTAATGAAATTAATAAGCTTCAAATTAATCCTCTAACTGAAGAAGAAAATAAGCGTTTATCTGACTGTCAGTCCAAGTTGTCTGCTTTGCAGACTGTGCATAAGCTTGCTGAATTTGCTGATCAACTTGACACTAGTAAAAACAACTCTCCTAATTTACTTACTAATTTATGTGACGGCCTTCAGACTTTTCTTGGTTACGATAAAGACTCCAAAGGCTACGACGGCTCTGGGATTGTGTACTCTGACTTGGATAGGCTGTGTGACGGGGTGATGGCGTTTTTGTATCAGGTGCTTAAAGATGTCAGCGAGAAACAGCCTTACAGTGTGGGTAAAGAGGAACTAAAAAAACTTGTTAGTGACCTTAAAACTAAATTATCCACCGGGCGTGAGGGTTTTAAGTTCATTGAGACGGTGGCGGAGAGGGTGAGGGAGTATAATGAGAGAGTAGCAACGTCGAATGACTATGTCAAAAACAAAATTAAAGAGATGCATAATCACGTTGACAAGACTTTAACAGATAAGTTAAGATCCATATTACTTAATGATGATTCAGATCTGCGGAAGGCATTGACACAAGAGCAAGTTCAGAAGGTGGAGCAAGCTGTGACGGACGCCGATCGATTAGTTAAGGACTACGCAACAAAAGGTACGGACTTCATAAACGGCTTCCGTGAAAAGAAAGTGTTCAGTTACCGAAAGGGTACGACGTACGAATATAGAGACGAATTTAAGGACTTGAATCCTGACGTACAACAGAAAATTAATAATGCTATACAAAACATTTCATATGAAGCTACACGGCTTGGTGCACTCTCTGCCAAGGAACAGAAACACCTAGAGCAGATGACAGCGAAGATCAAGGATACGTTTACTTCGCTTAACAGGTGCGTGAATGATAAAATTGGCACAGACGTTACTGCGCTTGTTAATAAGGTGAATAAACAAGTTGAAGCTATTTTGAAGGTGCTAAATAGCATCCATGATAAGCTTTGGCAATGCGTAAAACAATTAGAAACGTGGATTAAGGATGCAGAAAGAATTGTGGACGGTGCAATAACCAATGTGAATCCAATTGTAGATAAGGGTGTCGGATTTCGCAACGAAATAGCACTTGAAGATAGTGCTAATCAATTGAAAGACAAAGGTTTAGACCTTTACGGGAAATTTAACGTTGCAACGCAAGAGGTTGAAAATCTTGTCAAAACGGCGCTGGGGGAGGTAAAAAAGATGGACGAGGCGCTTAAAGGGGATTTGTGGAAGGTGAAGGAAAGAATTAGAGATGCTATTTGGAAACATGTCAATGCCGATCTGGAAATTCATAATTTGGATGATAAAGTAGAGAAAGATTTAGTAACGTTGAAAGGAAAGATTGAGGTTGAGATGAAATCGTATATTCAGTCGTTAAGAATTAAAATTAAGCATGAAGTTGAGCAGATTCTTAATGGTGGAATGGATACGCAAAAAGGTTTAAAAGGAATTACGAGTGCGGTTAAACATAGATTTGCCGATGCGTTCAAAAAAGGAGAGAATGATGGTTTCGGGCAAACAGTAAAAGGATGGATTAAAGGAATTTTAGATGAGGACGCCGTGATTAAAAGCTTGATGCAAAGATACGTAAAGCCGGCAGATAGAACTAATGGAGATATAAATAGATTTTATTCGACAAAAACAGATGAAATAGCAGGCGCAATTTCTACGCATATTATGAAACATGTTGGCAACGAAATTGCGACAGTGCAGTCCGCCATTGATAAAGTCGAACCGTCATCCGGCAATTCAACCATTAAGAAATATGTTGAGGCCATCAAGGGCGTTTGCGAAGATTTTGCCAAAAAATTCAGAAATGCAATAGGTTCGACCATTACAGCCGATAATATTGCGCAAACAATTCGGAATGTGTTAACGAATGATTTGTCATCCGATTCCAATATCTATGATTTACAAGAGGCAGTCATGTTTATTTTCCCCGCACTCCATTCCGCCGCTGATCAGACTGCGAAACAGCTTGATTCTTTGCTGCTTCAAAACAAAGTTGGAAAAATCATCGATAGCTCAAAGAATTCAAGTATTGCGGGAGAGATGGATGGTATTTACGGAAAGGTCAAGCGTCTTTATGACGAGCTCGGACAAACGGTTGAAAAAGCCACTGGTATGAAAATTAATTCGACCGTTGAAAAGGACATTATGGATGGGATCGGAAAACATATCCCTGGTACATCGGGTACCATTGCTACGAAGCTTGGTCCAGAACTAATGCCCACTTTTAAAGAAGCCCAGGCTAAGGTTGAGGAGAAACTCATAAAAGATAATCTTGGTAAAATTATCGATGGAGAAATCGGAGAGGACGATAAGAAAAGTGGCACGGAAAAACTATCAAATAGAATCATCTTATCCGATGTTATTGACAAATTCACGGGTTACAAAAAATATGTAACGCAAGACAAGGTTAAACTGTTGTCGCTTACCGGCACTATAGAAGCAAGGGAAGGATCACTTCCAGAAGCAATTGGCGCAATTAGGGATAAAGCGAATGGTGACTTCGAGGCCGCAAAAAAAGATTCGAAAGAAGCAAAGGCATTCCACGAATGGCACAGCGCCGTCAAACAGAACTTGAAAGCGTTATCGGATGCATTCTCTAAGAAAGGTATGGAAGTGAAAACCGCTTTGCAAAAACTTAAGGATGAGAAGATCGGCAAACAGCTACACGGCGTCTCAGTTAGAAGCGGCACACTTCAGAAAATTTACAACGATATGGTAACTATACTTCGCGAACATTTCGACCCCGTCATAAAGTCCACCACCAAACTCATGAGAGTAGATGCCGACCGATTCAAACACGAATGCACTCAGTCACTCACACAACATGTCAACACTGAATCTCAACAAGCAATGGACAAACTCATTAATCAAGCGAGAAAGCTGTGCATATCGTCAATGAAGTCTTCCCTCGAACAATTTTCGGGGAAGGTCACCGAGGAGCTGAAGCCCCTGCCCACCCTCATCGACACCGACAGGCGGCACGGCTTTAAGGGTTTTATGCGGACGTTGGAAGGGACGATTGGAGATGATGGTGGGACGACGGACGAGAATATTGCGAGACTCAAGGGTCTCGTAGGTCAGCTGTCAGGGCATGTGAAACATAAGGACACGTTCCAAAATCTGTCGCAGAAATTCAAACAGTTCTGGCATCCACTCCACGACTACCTCAAAGAAGAGACCAAAAGAGTTCACGCAGCGAATAACGAGAAAATTAATCCCAAGCCGTCCGGAGAGGAACAGCTCTACACTTCCAAACTCGACGCTGCACATTCCGCACTCAACAAACTACTCGATCACATTAGTAATCACCGCTACAACCACGAAGTGCCCGCCATGCTAGACAGTCTCTCCACTAAAGTCGATGGTCTCCACCCCAAGACATTCAATGAACCGAGCACTCCCCTGCTTGACGGCGTTGGGGAGGGGCTGCGTGAGTTTGCGGCTGAACTAGGGAAGGCGTACATAAACAGGTATGATGGTGGGAAAACAATTAAAAGGTGGACACATAGGGAAACCGGAGATGTAGAATTAACGGTCGGAGGCCGAAATGGCGCAAAAATATTTCTGAGCCTGCTCGCCATACTCTATCACGATTTGTTAAAATTAAGAAGTGAGTGCAGGGGCTTGAGCGCACATCAAATCAACAAATCAACGGACGTAGGTAGACTGTTTGCCGAACTAGGATTCAAAGTTTCGGAAAAAAATCAGCAGAACGGTGAATTGCATGACCACAGGAATAAGATAGGTGACTACGTATTTAAGAGGATTATGTGGCCAATGAAAAAGGCTGATGAAAATGAGCATCTGAAGGGGTGTGAATCGAAAAAGCACGATAGATATAACAACTTCCACATCTTCGACCTACTCAATTGTATATACAGTCACTTTGAGCAGTACAACGAAGTCTGCCATATTGCTACTTCCTCAGCTAGGAGGCAGCCGTGCAGCGTCTATGAAATGCTTGTATGGCTCACTGGTCTTCCATACACTTCTGTATACGGCACAATGCGTGACATAACTTTGTCGGAGTTTTTTGAAGATTCAACTAAGCAGGTTGCCGCAGAAATAGAGGGTATTGAGATGACACTCACGGACATTGGTGCCGTACCCATACAAGCTTGTCCACGTGACATAACGTATAACAAAGTAACGAAAGCAATCACCCATATCTGCGCGAAAGCATATGATGTTCTCGCATCCATAGCAGGTCACGGCGACGAATACACGCTGTACGCCAGTGACTATTGCAACAACTCTTTAGGTCTCAAATATCCTAGTTCTGGTCAGGAATGTCTTGATATGCTTCTCGATGTACTACGGAGATGCTTGCCAGCACTCCGCTACATTTTCTACAGATGCAACGTAACCGCTGAGCACCACGGCTGGCGCAATTGTGAGTACGGCAAGGATGTGCCGACAAGCAAATCGCATTGCAGCAACAGTGCAACGGGCCAGGTAACGGGGCAACCAACGTGCGAAGCAAAGTGCCAACCAACTTCCCCGCTGATGAGCTATCTTAACGACTGCCTGCCTGGTCACTTACCGCATAATGTCAGCTCCATAGGGTGCAGATCGGTATGCAGCAACTGTCCCTCCGCTGCGAAGCTTGGTATGCCGTGTCTGACGCCCATGGGATTCCGCGGTTTCTCTGGCTCAACCAAAAGTGGCGCGGACCTATGTGAGATCATTCGCGAATTCTTAGGTAGTGGCCTGGTAGCATCATTGTTCTGCCTTGTACCTACTCCGCCGAAGACGCTGCCAGAACACTTCGGATTTGCTTTGTCGCTTGTCAATGGATGGGTTAATATTACCAATTTGACGCCCGAGAAACGAAGTGAATTTAGCTTTCAATCGTCATTTGAATCACGCATACGTGATGTCTCTCTTATGTTATATCCCGATTCCAATAAGTTAATAAAAACGTTGATGAGAGCATATGGTTCACAGGCGGTTTTGCATGAATATTGCAAGCATCCTCATCTTGTCAATTTCACTAGCTCAGATATATGTCGTTACGATGTTGCAGATGTAGCCTGCGCTCCTTATCTTCAATCGCTATGCTCAGGTTCCTATGAATACATGGCCATCAAACACTGTGAACTGTACCTCACCTGGGCCATATACCTCTCATGGGATTTCTGGCGATTGCTGAACAATTTGTACAACGACTTCTGCAACATATTCTGTGCCGATTGGGGTTGCCGCGGCTGCTTGAGAGGCGATACGTGCAAGAAAGGATCGCATGGTCGTACTGACGAAAAAAGTGGGAACCCACGTTGCCAGTGTCCATCAATAGTGGATTGTAAGGGCGTGTCACCGACGCTGTACCGATATGGATTCAGTTTCTGTGACGCTGTCAAATTGAATGATGATAAATATAAAAAGAAGTGTTCCGATTTCTGCAGTCAGTTAAACAAAATGTTAACTTCACAATATTTCAAAGACCTCTTCAAAGAATGCGACAACTTCATTTGGACCATCAGAGAACCGTTCACTTACATGGTCCTAGCACTTTGGTCACTCTCCCTCTTCTACCTCATCTGCGTGATGGTTGGCAGACTGGATGTGCTCCACATACGCTCACACTTACGATCACCGTCATCGCACAAGATAACGGCGCAATCATTGTTGGCGGCAGCGCAAGTCGGAAGGCTTGCCAAGATATCGTACCTGCAACCGTGATCATCGTCACATTTGTAATTCACAGTAACTCACTTACCATAGTTCACCTACTCACCTAACCGACAAACGTAGTCTAATGTCTCGAATTACTCTAGCGGCAACCTGTGAAGTAGATAGCGTTGAGATTAAGTGATGACTAAACGACGAAGCTAGGTGCTAAGCTGGCATCCAGGCAAAGTGCTGACCTAGCACCCAGGCTAAGTCCTAACCTGGCACCCAGGCAAAGTGGTAAGCAGGCAACCAGGCAAAGTGGTAAGTTAGCACCCAGGCAAAGTGCTGAGCTGGCAACCAGGCAAAGTGCTAAGCTAGCAACCAGGCAAAGTGCTAAGCTAGCAACCAGGCAAAGTGCTAAGCAAGCACCCAGGCAAAGTGCTAAGCAAGCACCCAGGCAAAGTGCTAAGCAAGCAATCAAGCAACGTGCTAAGCTAGCAACCAGGCAACGTGTTGACCTCGCACCCAGGCAACGTGTTGAACTAGCACCCAGGCAACGTGCTAACCTAGCACCCAGGCAAAGTGTTAACCTAGCACCCAGGCAAAGTGCTAAGCTAGCATCCAGGCAAAGTGTTGACCTAGCGTCCAGGCAAAGTGTTAACCTAGCACCCAGGCAAAGTGCTAACCTAGCACCCAGGCAAAGTGCTAACCTAGCACCCAGGCAAAGTGCTAACCTAGCACCCAGGCAGAGTGCTAAGCTTGTAACCAGGCAAAGTGCTAAGCTAGCACACAGGCAAAGTGCTAAGCTGGCGGATGAACCGTAATTTGGTGGGTGTTGTAGCACGTTGATTGCCTGGTGCGTTGTATTACGCGTTGACTGTGAGAGGCGTCCGCGTTGCCCATTGAGTCAGTGTCATGTGAGGCTGGGTGATTGGTCGCTAACGTAGGCGGCCGTGATGGCCGCGGCGGGTGACCTAAGTCGTGTGTTGCGAGTCACTGGCAGGGTGGCGTAATACGCGTTGGCCTGGTTAAGTAGCGTATATTGGCAGCGATGTAGCGATTGTTAATATCACATTTAGGCACGTAGCCAACGCACTCCGCCAGTATGGCGTCTATACCGCGGCTCGTAGCACGGCGCTGCTGCACTGTGGGAGTTGAGCGCACGGCTCGCTGCAATTTTTATGGCGTTGCGAATAGTGAATAATTTAGAGTGACAGTTGGTGCTGATGACATGCGTCGCGTCAGGTGCAGCTGTGGTATCCCGGGCAGCGTGGGTGTCGGTGGCCTGGGCTGGGGGGATACAGCGGTGAGGGTGAGTGTTGATGAGGGGAGTGGGAGCGGCAGTGGTAGTGTTGCAGTTGGTGAGTGCTGCTTGAGTGACTGATATGCTTGCAGGTTGAGGGGAGTGGGAGCGGCAGTGGTACGTGTTGCAGTTGGTGAGTGCGTTGCTTGTGTGATTGATATGCTTGCAGGCTGAGGGGACTGGGAGCGGCAGTGGTACGTGTGCAGTTGGTGAGTGCGTTTCTAGGTGATTGATGTTCGCAGGTTGAGGGGACTGGGAGCGGCAGTGGTAGTGTTGCAGTTGGTGAGTGCTTGCATAGGTGATTGATATGTTAGCAGGTTGAGTGACTGGGAAGGGAGGGAGAAGATGGGGAAGTGTATTTGTGGTAATACATGTCGAATGGGCAATTTTTGTGATTGTTGTCCATGGTGTTGTAAAACATGTAAGAGTGACTATTGCGGTGAATGTTACGGATATTTCGTAACGCGACAAGCACGCCGGAGGTCTTACGACTGCGAGGATTCAAAATGTAAGAAACAATGCGCAGGCAATGAGAAAAACTGTAAATGTGAATGTTGTGTAAAGAAATGTGCAGAGGATGATCCCGTCTGCAAGCAAGTTCCTCCCCCCCTTCCCCCCGGTCCACAGACTTCACATACTTCCCCCGGTGCTGAGCCTCGGACCAGTGAACAACGTGGCACCAGCGATCAAGAAAATGCCATCGACGTTCCTAATCCAGAAGCCTCCGCACCGTCCCCCCCTAACCCTCAAGCCATCGCCGCCGTCATCGTTGCCATCATCGTCGCCATCATCCTGCTCGACCTGTGCATCTTCCGCTTCCCGGTGGGCTCGCACATCCGCGATTTCCTCGTACGCGAGATACCCTTCTGCATCGCGTTTTACAGCTGATCTCGACAATTTGT
>NW_012237009.1:0-8366 GCF_000981445.1 Babesia bigemina
GCCCCTTTACCCACTCTACATCGCCCCTTTACCCACCTTACATCGCCCCTTAACCCACTCTACATCGCCCCTTAACCCACCCTACATCGCCCCTTAAACCACTCTACATCGCCCCTTATCCACTCTACATCGCCCCCTTATCCACTCTACATCGCTCCCTAACCCACTCTACATCGCTCCCTAACCCACTCTACATCGCCCCTTTATCCACTCTACATCGCTCCCTAATCCACTCTACATCGCTCCCTAATCCACTCTACATCGCCCCTTTACCCACTCCACATCGCTCCCTTATCCACTCTACATCGCTCCTTAACCCACTCCACATCGCCCCTTGACCCACTCCACATCGCCCCTTAACCCACTCTACATCCCTCGAATTACCTCGCCATAATACCGCTATGACCTCTCTAAACCATTACAATAACTTGTGCCTTGTCACCTTTAACTGCCCTTTTGACTGAGTCCATCGACTGGTTGATCCAGGTTAGGTATGGGAATGGTAAGGGTCTTGGTGAGTTGTCTCAAGCTTTGAAAAAGTTGATTGAGGAGGCCATAAAGAAAGCTAATGATAGCCTTGACACCCGTCAAAAGCAACTCGAATGTCCTACTACCTCCGCTTCAGGAAGCGGTGTCTCCTACTGTCAGTCTCAGGAGACTGAAATTCAAAAAGCTAATGAACAACTTAAAACTCTAGAATCTAATAATCCTAATGACTCTAAAAAGCAAATTGCTGAACAAAACGCTAAAATAAAAAAAGCCGAAGCCTCTAAAAATGACTGTGCTAAGACCCATTACCTCCCTGAGGAGGAGAGAGATAAGGGATTGGATGAAGTGAGGCAGCAGAGAGAAATTGTTAAGAAACTCACTGAATTTAAAGATACTTTAACTAATAATAATGATATTTTAACGCATTTATGTGACGGCCTCGAGAAATTCCTCGGCTTCAACTCTGACTCCAAAGGCTACGACGGCACTGGGATAGTGTACTCCGACTTGGACAGGCTGTGTGACGCGGTGATGGGATTTTTGAGTGGTGTGCTCAGTAACATCAAAGAGCATTTAGGGCAGCATAAAAATTCTTTAGATGATGCAATTAACATTCTTAACACCAATAAACACGCCGGTAAAAACGGTTTTAGTGTTGCGATTGGAAAGGTGGTCGAAGGGGTGGGGAGGTATAATAAGGCAGTGGAGCAGTCGAATACATCCATTAAAAATCCCATAAGGACACTCTACAAATACGTCAAGACAGAAAAAGGTACGTTAATTAATGGTCTTAATGCTATTCAGGTACCGGACGACGCTGCACATGATGCAGTTGAGCAAGCCGAGACACAGGTGCGAGATAAACTGACGGAATGCCAGCAGGCAGCCGACACGTTCAACACAGCTTTTAATCTTAGAACACAAACAGACATGAATAAATCTATTACCGACTTGAATGACAAAATAGAGACTAAAGTTAGACATTCCATTAGCAATGTTAAGCACGAGAGCGAGAGGCTCAAGGCGTTGGCTCAGAAGGAGCAGAGTGACCTAGATGCGACGATTAAGTTAATTAGTGACGCGTTAAGTGGCCTTGGTGTAGAGGTCAAAAATGAAATTTGCAAGCAGGTGAGAGACCTAGTTGAGCACTTGAAAGGGAGGGTGCAGCTTATTAAACTCCAACTTGAAGACATCGACAAGAGTCTGAAGCAGTACGCAAAGGAACTGCAGCAGTGGATTGAGAATGCGGACAAAGAAGTGCAGGCTGCGAAAAGTGAAGCCGTCGGAATTGAAAACAAAAAGCCCGGCGAGAATAATCAAAGGAAACTTACTGAGGTTGCCAAAGCGTTGGCTGACAGGAGCGGCGTGCTTTGCAGGTATATAGATGACGTGAAGAAAGAATTTAATACGAAAGTAAAAGCAGCGCTTATAGAGGTGCAAGCCATGGACGGGAAGCTGAAAGAGGATTTGTACAAGGTGAAGGATGCTGTAAATCAGCAGGTGGAGGGGATTAAAAGTAAAATTAAGAACCTTAATAGAATTCTTAGGTACGGGGAAGATGCTGACGGATCCGAAGAGCATCAGGAAATTAAGCAAATCGTCGAATATCTGAGAGATCAGCTTAAGGCGATAACTGGTAGCGTAGGATTAAGAGAAACGTCGACGACAGGTCTTGAAGGAATAAGAAATAAAATGAATCAATATGTAAAAAAGTATAGCAAGGATAAGTTTGGAGATACAGCTGAAGGGTGGATAAAAGATATTTGGCGAAATAACGTTGTAGTAAGATATTGGCTTGGTGAGTATCTCGGTTATAAAACGGAACCGGGTGAACTGCCTCTTAGTGAGCATGGCAAGGATGTAATTAGTGAAGAGATTCTTCAACGAATCGCAAGCCAAATAAAAGAGCAGCTTGATGCAGATGTTATCAAGCACATCGAAGTTAAGCCGCAAGGCAATGTACAAACGCAGCTTACCGCTATCCATGGTGGAATCAACAGATTTGTAGAGTTACTGGGTAGGAGGGTGACTAAAGAAAATAGTACTTTTGTCACTGGGATAGCGAAGCAGCTTGAAAGTGAGGTGGCTAGCATATTGAAAGCACATCATGCCAAGGAGATACGTTATCTTGAATCTGCAGTTCAATCTACGATGGTCGCTCTAAGCTCCTCTGCTAGGCAGGCATGGGCTGAAATTCATTCATTTGCCCTACTCGCAACTAATTTGGGCACTTCAGGCACAACCACTAGCGTCGCGGACGACATAGTTAAGGTATTCGATGCGGCTAGTGGATTCGAGGAAAAAGTGAAACACGCACTTAAGCATCCACCCAGAGGCCGACCGCCTTCTACTCCTAGTCACGCCGCCGCCGTCGACGCCGCGATCACGGGGGTGACTGAAGAGCTTGGGAAAAAGCTGAAGCCAGGTGTCGGTAGCGCGGTCACGCTTGACAAGGACGAAACGTTTCAGCAATACAATGCTTTCGTAGACCAAAGCGAAGAGAGCCTGAAATCTCTCACATCCGAGAAGTTAGAAGATGTTAAGGAAAATGCAGGCACCCTCCCAACCAAGATCAAAGAGATAGGCACGTACGCTGCCACCGGATTCAGCGTTGAAGCAACTAGAGAATCTCTTGGAAAATGGTCCGGCAATATTAAAGATGAATTAAAAAACGTACTAGATTCGTTCGCATTCTACGGCACACTTATCAAAGGCATGTTGGATAAGCATATAAAAGCTATTGGCAAAGGCACCGAAAATCAGAACACGCTCCAGCACCTCCAAAAAAAACTACTAGAGCTCAATGCTGGTCCTGTGACTACGGCGCTAAAGGAAGCCAACGACATCATAGAAAAAGCCGACGATGTTACAACCAACACGCTACGACCGCTCAGAAATCACGTCGACAAGCAAGTGTCGGAGGCGCAAAAAGCACTCTCCACCCACGCCCGCAGGCAGTACGTTAGCTCAATAGACGCATTGCTCAGGGCATTCGCCAAGAAAACCGAGAGCGAATTAAAACCGCTGCTTATAGACGTTAACAGCGACTTGAATATCGGACTCAAGGGGTTCATGAAAAAATTCGATGAGAAGTTCGTCGGTAGCGTTGAAGCGATCGGCGCCATTGACGCTACGTCGTTCACTGTGCAGGGATTGCGGAAAATCTATCCGATGAGCCAGGCGGCCAAAATACTAAACGATGGCTTTGATGAATTTTTTACTAAGTTGCAGAAGCAGCCTGATGTCGTGTCTGACGTTGACAAGTATGCGCCTACTCAAAAGGCTTTGCAGATATTGCTCGGAAAACTTGCGAAGTCTCAACACTTCGACCATGAATTTAACACGAGCTTAGGCGCACTCAAAGACGCTATTGCCAGATTCAATCCTTCGAAATTCGGTGATACGTCGACGGTGATCACACAATTTCTTAAGGATGGGCTTAGTGCTCTACTCGGAGAGATTGGCCGGGCTTATGTCAACACTTACGAAGGATCGAAAGCAATTTCATGGGAGGAAACGCTTGCCGTTAAGAAAACCGTGGAAGGTGAAAATGCCGCCAGAGTGTTCCTCACTACTTTGAAAATACTTTGCGATGATTTGTCCGAGCTGCATAAGCAGTGCACGGAGAAGGCCGAGTGGAGAGGGCGTCAAGTATATGCATCCGCCGCCACAAACGACAATCCGCTCGGTGATCACTTTGTCAAGTGTGGCTACCAGGTGGCCAGCGCAAAGGGTGGGCAGGACGGTGAGCTGAGATGTTCCCCCAAAATGATGGGCGAGAACATCCTGGCCAAGCTTAACGCAATCGTTACTAGCGTTACCGAGACACCGCATTTCTTAACCTGCAAACCAAACGGAAAACAGAATATTTTCAGTGTTATCGATGTCATTACGTGCCTGTTCCAACATGCCAATGAATACTTCCGTGTCACCCACCTGCCCATTTCGTCCGCTGGTAGGTACCCGTCTTCCATATATGACATGCTTCGCTGGTTATGTGGTCTGACGTATCACCCCGTGTATGACGACTTGTCGTTGAACGCTTTCAGTGACCTGTTCGAGAAGAAGGAGGAACCAGACGCCAAGGTGCAGGGTGACGGCATCCCCGTTAAGGACGAGAAGGAAGATATGCTGGAGGCGCACCCGGCAAATATCACAGCCTTAAATCTTAGAGAGATGCTCACCGAGGTATGCCATTATTCTTATGACGTCCTCGTCAGCCTGCTTGGTCACGGCCACGCTGGTGGTATCTATGCCTGCGACTTCAACACTAACCCGGATAGATTGTCCTACCCTAGTAACTCCTCTAAATGTCTCGATTTGCTAACAGAGATATGCCTTCGACTATTCCATCAACTGTCGTTCTTATATAAGCAGTGTACCTATCCCACCCAGCTGGGCGGCTGGCTTGACTGTCATTATGGCAGGGACGTCGGCGGGTCAAACTGGATCTGCAACACCATGCAATGCCCTAACCAAAACGCTGGGCAAACGCACAACCAAACATGTGACCAAAAGTGCAACCAAACACCCAAGTGCGGACTAAAATCGCCACTACAGTCTTTCTTGGAAGACGGCCTGCCAGGGTTCCTGCCGCACCCGTACGGCAAATCTGACTGCAAGATGAAGTGTGATGCGCCAAACCATTTTGGCAAGCCGTGCCAAACGCCGATGGGATTCGCCGATTTAACAAATCTGGCGTCCATTAATGGCACCGGTAAGCGTATCAAAGACGCCCTGCACCAATTTTGCGGCAAAGAAATTAGTCCACTTACCAAATTGTGCAGTGACTTAGTATGTCTTCTGCAACGTCCGCCACAGACTCTCGGTGATATGTTCGCCTTCTACTACAATTTCACCAATCGCTGGACTGTGGGTAGTAACAAGCATAGGGAAGCAGCATTCGATACCGCTGTGAACAATGCCAACTTTGGCGCTACTTATGAGGAGCTGAAGATTTACTACATTTTTTCTGGCAGTCATTCGGCAGTGTGGAAGGGACATTCTGCTGGTAGTCTCGGTAGTCTCGTTTGCTCATCGAAGGAGTCTATAGAATGCGGCCCGTATTTGTGTCCCGTTAGTCATTTCATATACGGTACGTTCTCATCGAAACACGCCGATAAATATTTGTCGTGGATTGTCTATCAGACAA
This sequence comes from Babesia bigemina, assembly GCF_000981445.1. NCBI lineage: Eukaryota > Apicomplexa > Aconoidasida > Piroplasmida > Babesiidae > Babesia > Babesia bigemina. Next base: position 5,642 of record NW_012237009.1, read on the forward strand.
CAACTTTCTACGATCTGCTCAAAAAGTTATATGACGAGTGCAATTCTAACTGCGGTCCAAAGGGATCCAACTGCTTAACCACATCCTGTGTTAAAGATTGCTTAAGGCTTAGAAAACCGCCAACCCCAAAGGAACATCATAGCGATTGTAAATCCATTGTCCAATGCAAAAAGACATTGCCGACTTTGTCAAAATACGGGTTCGTGTTTTTGCAGCAAGCCAAGTTAAACGGGAATGAAGGACTCGAGAAAAAACGCACGTGTCGAAATTTCTGTGCGGCATTCAAAGAAGTATTTAATAAGGAGTCTATACTTGTCGAACTAATTAAGAAAATTGATGAATTCATTTTCACCATCAGGCAGCCGTTTATATGGCTTAACGTCGCACTTTGGTCACTGTCCCTCTTCTACCTCATCTGCGTAATGGTTGGCAGACTGGATGTGCTGCATATCAAATCACACTTGAGGATACCGTCATCGCACAAGATAACGGCGCAGTCGTTGTTGGCTGCAACGCAAGTCGGAAGGCTTGCCAAGATATCGTACCTGCAACCATAATCGTATTCACGTCTGTAATTCACTGTAACTCACGTAACTACTCACCTACTCACCTAACCGACTAACGTAGTCTAATGTCTCGAATTACTCTAGCGGCAACGTGTGAACTAAATAGCGTTGAGATTAAGTTATGACTGAACGACAAAGCAACGTGTTGAGCTAACATCCAGGCAAAGTGCTAAGCTAGCAACCAGGCAAAGTGCTAAGCTAGCAACCAGGCAACGTGTTGACCTAGCACCCAGGCAAAATGATAAGCTAGCAACCAGGCAAAGTGCTAAGCTAGCAACCAGGCAACGTGTTGACCTAGCACCCAGGCAAAATGATAAGCTAGCACCCAGGCAAAGTGCTAAGCAAGCAACTAGGCAAAGTGCTAAGCTGGAATCCAGGCAAAGTGGTAAGCTAACAACCAGGCAAAGTGCTAAGCTAGCAACCAGGCAAAGTGCTAAGCTAGCCCCCAGGCAAAGTGATAAGCTGGCCACCAGGCAACGTGCTAAGCTAGCACTCAGGCAAGGTGCTAAGCGAGCACCCAGGCAACGTGTTAAGCTAGCATCCAGGCAAAGTGGTGAGCTAGCACTCAGGCAAAGTGCTAACCTAGCACTCGGGCAACGTGTTAACCTAGCAACCAGGCAAAGTGCTAAGCTGGCGGATGAACCGTAATTTGGTAGGTGTTGTGGCACGTTGAGTGCCTGGTGCTTTGAGTTGCGCGTTGACTGTGAGAGGTGTCCGCGCTGCCCATTGAGTCAGTGTCACGTGAGGCTGGGTGATTGGTTGCTAACGTAGGCGGCCGTGAGCGCCGCGGCGGATGACCTAAGTCGTGTGTTGCGAGTCACTGGCAGGGTGGCGTAATCCGCGTTGGCCTGGTTAAGTAGCGTTTATAGGCTGCAATGTTGCGATTGTTAATATCACATTTAGGCACGTAGCCGACACGCTCCGCCAGCATGGCGCCGATACCGCGGCTCGTAGCACGGTGCTGCTGCACTGTGGGAGTTGAGCGCACGGGGTTGGCTGCAATTTACATGGCGTTGCGAATAGTGAAATATAAAGTGGCTCTTGGTGCTGATCACATGCGTCGCTTCAGGGCGGCTGTGGTATCCCGGGCAGTGTGGGTGTCGGCGGCCCGGGCTGGGGGGATACAGGGGTGAGAGTAGGTGATGATGAGGGGACTGGTAGCGGCAGTGGTAGTGTTGCCGTTGGTGAGTGCGTTGCTTGAGTGATTGATATGTTCGCAGGTTGAGGGGAGTGGTAGCGGCAGTGGTAGTGTTGCAGTTGGTGAGTGCTTGCATAGGTGATTGATATGTTTGCAGGTTGAGGGGGCTGGTAGCGGCAGTGGTACGCGTTGCAGTTGGTGAGTGCGTTGCTAGGTGATTGATATGTTTGCAGGTTGAGGGGACTGGGAGCGGAGCGGCAAGATGACTTGGTGGGAGCACTGTAAGTGTGGCACCGGATGTACAAAGTCTAATTGTAGATGCTGTCACGTGTCCTGTGGAGGCTGTAGTGGATTATGTCCTGTATGTCGCGATACCTACTTCCCTCGTAAAAGTAGAGATGAATGCCATCGTGAAGGATATATAAAATGTGACAAAGACACATGTATGTGTTTCTGTCGTAGAACTGTACGCGATGCCGCCAAACTCCAAGCGCAGCGTGTCGCGCTTGAACAGCGTTCCTCCGGTCAAGAGCATTCGATTACCTCTTCCCGTGTCACCTCTTCTACCATGTCACAGCATTCCGCAAGCCCCTCTAATTCATCATCCTCCCCCGTCCCTTACATCATCGCCCCCGTCGCGCTCATCATCGTCGTCATCTGCGTCATGGTCTACTTCCGCATCCGGCCGTTCCACAGGGTGCGGTATCTACTGCGCAGCTGATCGCAATACCCTAACTAACAACTGACATCTAATGTTGTAGACAGAGTAATGGTCGCGTTGTTGACTAATTACATGAGCAGTGAGGTGACTACTTCCTCTCCTCCCTACTCCTCCACATCATGGTCATCCGCCTCGACCTGCTCCACATCAAATCGCATCTACATAGTCCCTCATCACATCGTATCGCCGCGCAATCACTACTTGCTGCTGCACGTGTTAACAAGCTTAACAGAGTGTTTTATCTGCAACCATAATCGTACTCACGTGTTTACTATCTTCACTCACCTAGCATCACCTACT
>NW_012237010.1:0-5239 GCF_000981445.1 Babesia bigemina
AGCCTTCCGACTTGCGCAGCAGCCAACAATGATTGCGCAGTAATCCTGTGCGATGATGGTGATCTCAGGTGTGAGCGTATGTGGAGCACATCCAGTCTGCCAACCATTACGCAGATGAGGTAGAAGAGGGAGAGTGACCAGAGTGCGACGTTGAGCCATATAAACGGCTGCCTGATCATCCACATGTAGTTGTCGCACTCCTTGAACAATGCTGTGAAATGTGTCGATTGCAATACATTTTTCAGTTGTATGTGGAAATGATGGCAGTAACTCTTACTGGTATCGCCGTGTAATTTAGTCGAATCGCCAAATGTGAATCCGTAACTGTAGAAGGTACTACTTACACCGCGGCATTCGACAATTCCGCGACACTGACAGTTCTCAATGCCGTGCTTACCGCGAGAACATTTGGTGCCATGCGTACAACGACTGCATCCCCAGTCGCGGCAGGAGATATTGCCGAATGAGTCCAGCAGTGATTTCAAGCAATCGTACAATGCCAATGGTAAATAGAGAGCCCATGAAAAATACAGTTCTGAATGCTTCTCGGCGAGATAGGTGTATGAATCCTCGCATAGAGATTTAAGATACGGAGCGCAATGAAGCTTATCGCTACTAGCAAACGTACATGGCGTCGATACCGAAAGCGTGGACAGGTCGACTTCCGTGAATTTCGAATGGCCTGAGCTACCGTGGCTGCCATATGCATTGCGAAGCGCAGTTGTGAGTTTGTCTGGTTCCTTATATAGATCGATGGACTCTTCCCTGGCTGATGTGTCGAAGGCTGTTTTGACGTCATTTGTACGAGAGCCGTCATTCTTTAGCATATTGGACAACGACAACGCGAACTGGAAGTGTTCTGGCAAAGTGGATGGTGGTTTGGTCATTAGACCGAATATCGGTGTGACATCTAGTTTGTCGAAGAAATTGGTTAGCACTTTGGATAGGTGTTTACCTGGCTTCGTACTCCCAGAGAAACCCCTAAAGCCAAGGGGCGTCAGACACGGCTGTCCGGGGAGGCCCTTGGGGCAATTGCTGCATACGGATTTGCATCCGATTGAAGTAACGTGGTGAGGTAGATGGCCGGTTAACGTGTCACTTAGGTACGCTTGAAGCGGTGATCTGGGCAGGCAGTCGGTTTGCTTGTCATCTGGATGCTTATCACAATGCGATTTACCGTTCAAGATATCCTTGCCGTACAGACAATTTGACCAACCGAAATGCTTAGTTCCAAGCTTACACTGGCTATGCAAAAATCTGAAGACTGGTAACAATCTGCGTAGGATGTCCAGCAATAGTTCCAGGCAACTGGCAGCATCAGTTGGATAATGTAGATTAAGCGAGTTATTGCAGAGGTCAACGGCATAAATTGTGTATGCGTCGCCGTAGCCGATGATCTCAGTCAGCACGTCATATGCTCTGGAACACAGGCGCTTCACTGCTCTCTGTGCTTCGTTACACTCAATTGGGTGTGGATACGCCTGTAGTGGTTGCTCGCTGACAACGGTCACGGGAATGTCACCGTTCTCAGTTGGCTGGTTCTTAGGATCGACGAATAGCTCGCTGACAGCGTCACGCCATAGATCCTCATAGACGTCATTGCAAGGCAGACCAGACAGCCAACAGAGCATCTCGTATATGGAACACGGGCGTCTCTTTGACGATGAAGTAGCTATGTGACCGATTTTGTAGTAATCGTTAAGGTAAATGTACATATTTTCGAGTGGTCGTCTAACGTTGTTGTCTGTATGGTACACATGATTATAGTCGTTGCCTACAAGGTACATTTGTATTCCTTTACCAGTCAAGTGTCTTTTTACTTCTCCATTTTGTTCAGTTGTGGAGTCGCAAACATCGTAGCCTTGATCGGCGACGAGTCTTGCGAGGTCACTAAAAGCGGTTGCTTGTTGTCCGCTAAGATTTCTGGAACCTCGTCTCAGAGAAGCCAACGAAGACCTTAAGGTCGAAACTACGCTCAGGAAAAGCTTACTTAACTTGGTTCCGTACGGCGTTAATTTATCTTTTTCGACGAGCTCAGCGCCAAACGTCTCCCCCGAGTACCTGCTCACGTACTGCTTCGCGAGCTCCGCGTGGAACGCCCGGACGCCGGCCCTGACGACGTTGAGCAGCGGGGAGGCCTCGGCGAATGAGGAGGGGGTGAGGGTGTCGAGCGCAGCTTGGAGGTCGGCGATATTGGAGGAGACGTCGGCAGAGAAGTGTTTTTGTTGGTGCATTGTGGACAGGAGGGCGGAGAGGGCGCCGGCGAGGGGGGTGAGGCGGTCAGGGGAGTGGTCGGGTTGGTATTCTAACATTTGGTAAAATGTTGTGAAGAAGCTTTTTACATTGTTTGCTGATGTTTCGAGCTTTTGTTTCGGTAGGCTTTTTAGGTCTGCTGCGTTGACGGCGGTACTCAGCTTGGACAGCAGGCCTTTGACGCCGATCTTTATGTCGTCACTGATGATTTTTCTTATATCCCTGGTTTGATCGACGAGCATTGTTTTAAGTGCGTCCAATTCAGCTCGGTGGGTGTCTGCGAACATTTTCTTAACGTCAGTGTAAACATCATTAAAGGCTCTCTTGACGGTGTCGGTCAGCTGGTTCTTGGCTTCGGTGATTTTTGCCGTTAGACTCTCCTGGGCTTCTTCGACAATACGCTGTGCTGTTTCGATAGTCTGTTTAAGCAAAGAATCGAACTCAGTGATTTGCTTATCGAAATTCTCGATGCTCTGTTTAAACTCGGTAACATTAACTTTTAGCGAATTCACCTGGCGTTTGATATCTATTTCAGCTTTATTCTTTATATCTGTGACAGCCTGTTGTACACCTCTAATCTTTGATTGGAGCTCATCAATTAGCCTCCGAATATCACCGCTCTCTCCGTCGTCAATCTTATGCAGCTTGGCAATCTCATTACGAATCGTTGGCACAACATTTTTTAGTTTGCGGTCAAGTATGTTATGAAACTCGTCATTTAACATGTCAATACCCCGATTGGCTGCTTTTGTGAGTAGCGGTTTGAGTTGCTTGTTGACGTCGACGTTGGTTATAGTCTCAACCCTTCTCTCAACACTGTCCTCAAGCTCCACCTGGTTGCCCAAATCGGTGCCATTTAAAAGTGCTTTACCAAGATTTTTTTGAAACGTCGCAATATGTGAGTTCACATTCTCCAACGCCTTGGTAATCTTGTCGCCTGTCTCGTCTCCTCCACCTTTAGAGTCGCCAAGAATGGCTCTAATTGTTGTAACATTTGAGATGGTTGCTTGTATATTCAAGCCGAGATTATAGGCAAGATTCTTATTCGTAGATGTTAACGATTTGATCGCACTGGCAGTCTGTCTAGCCGCCGCAGCCAGAGATATCATTATGGCTTCCACGGCGACTTTCAAATCGGATGACTGGGAAGAAGACTCAAGATCTGGATCGGTTTTAATCGCACCATATACAGTTTCGAGAAATGTATAGGTTGTCAGCTTCGTTTCAATTTTTTGCGCAAAATCGTTACAAACGCTTTGAACAGCTTTCACTGTTGTATCAATATCGGTAGAAATCGACTTGTTTCTATCCACCTCACTGATTAAGGTTGTGAGCTGCGTCATAATGAATGTCTTCATTTTGGTTCTAAAAGACTCATTGAGTTCATCATCTGTTTCGATTTCATGTTTGCGTTTAATTTCACTGTTTTTCTTCACATACTCAAGCAGATGTTTCTGCACAAGTTTATTATTAATCAACACCCTGTCGATCCATACTGGTACTATCTTAGTTGCAAATTGCTCATTAGTGAACTTCTGCGCATATTCCTTCATATGATTTAAAATGTTGCCAATGTTACCCCTCTTGCTGTCTCCCTCCTCGTTGTATATTCGTTCAACAAGAGTCGTTATCTGTTCTTGAAGTCTGCTCCAATTCTTCGCTATGCTATCTTTATTATCGTTTATGTCCTTTCCAACATTCACCTTTATATTGTCAAGTTGCCCCTGAACTAGATGTATATAGCTCTTAACGTATCCTTCGGTTTGATTTCGCATTTCGTTTTTAACAATCTCAAGTTTTTCTTTCAACTGCTCTTCAATATCAATCAAATGGATGTTTGCCTGGTCTGCAACCTCACTATGAACGGTACCAATAGCATTCAACTGTTCCTGAAGAATACTCAATTGCTCATTAACGGCGCCGAAGACACCATTGAGATCATCAGATATCTTCTCAGTTTTAAGGAGGTTAACATTTCCATCAAGGTCTACTAACTTAGCCGCAATCTTACTCTGGTAATCACTTACCAACAATCCAGACGATGTACTAATTTCCGTGACATCTTCAATCAACCGGCTAACCACGTCCATCAGGTGCCTTAAGTCAACTTTCTGTTTTCTTTCAATGTCGTTAATACTAACGTTAATCTGCTTAAATTGACCATCTAACGCGCTTTGCAGCTGCTCTGTTTTAACGCTGATCTGTTTAGTGACATGCTCTTCTTGCCTCTTAAATTCGCTGTCTACTTTCGTTACTTGCCCCTCAAGTTCCTTATTATTCGCCGACTGCACTAGCATCATCACAGCCTTCTCAACAACCTTCATTTCACCGTTTATCTTCGTTTTCAACGCCTTATCTAGCTTGCTAATGTGTTCACTTTTTATCTTAACAATCTCACTATAAAGGCTGGACACTGTATTTGTCCAAGTGGACAGCTGATTTTGAAGGGGGTCATTTGCATTCGTTTCATTGATTTTATTGGCAATAGTTTCGCTGTTTAATTTGTTTAATTCATCAGTTACTTTTTTTGTTTTATCATTAACATTCTTATTATACCCCTCCAACCACCCCTTCACCGCGGCGACAGACTCCACAAGCCCAGTACGCCCGGAGCCAATTTGTTTAGTCAAAGTGGTAATAACTGTATTAATGTTGTTTTTATCATTTTTATCATAAGTTGTCACTTCATTTTCGTTTTTCACCGCACTAAGCACACCACTCAAAAACGCCATCACCCCGTCACACAGCCTATCCAAGTCAGAGTAGACAATCCCCTGGCCGTCGTAGCCTTTGGAGTCAGAGTCGAAGCCGAGGAAAGTCTCGAGACCGTCACAAAGATTCTCTAAGAGCTTTTTAGGCTCATTTGGATGATTATTAAGATTAGTCAAAATTTCACAAAGTTCCTTCACTTTCTTCAAAGCCTCCAACTTGGAGTGCAATTTGGCTGGGTCAGCAGAGGAAGAGGGGGAAGAAGGAGAAGAAGTAA
>NW_012237011.1:0-11229 GCF_000981445.1 Babesia bigemina
ATCGCCCCTTTACCCACTCTACATCGCTCCTTACTCCACTCTACATCGCCCCTTTAACCACTGTACATCGCCCCTTTATCCACTCTACATCGCTCCTTTACCCACTCTACATCGCTCCTTTACCCACTCTACATCGCTCCTTAATCCACTCTACATCGCCCCTTAAACCACTCTACATCGCTCCTTTATCCACTCTACATCGCTCCTTTATCCACTCTACATCGCTCCTTTACCCACTCTACATCGCTCCTTTATCCACTTTACATCGCTCCTTAACCCACTCTACATCGCCCCTTAATCCACTCTACATCGCTCCCTAACCGACTCTACATCGCCCCTTTACCCACTGTACATCGCCCCTTTATCCACTCCACATCGCTCCTTTATCCACTCCACATCGCCCCTTTATCCACTCTACATCGCTCCCTAACCCACTCTACATTCCTCGAATTACCTTGCCTTTATATTGCTATGACCTCTATAAACCATCCTAATAACTTGTGCCTTGTCACCCTTCACTTCCTCTCTTCCACCTCTTGCCACTGCCCTGACCATGTGCCGCCTAGTGAGCTTGGCAAGAAATTTGATAAAATTTAAAACCTTAAAAATACCTCAAATAATAACCCTACTAACATCCTCAATAACTTCTGCACTGGCCTCGAAACTTTCCTCGGCTTCAACTCTGAATCTAAAGGCTACGACGGCACTGGGATTGTGTACTCTGACCTGGACAGGCTGTGTGATGCAGTGATGGGATTTTTGGTTAGTTGCCTTGAGGGAAGTAAAGACTTGTTAACGCATTATAATGACGAAATGCCAAGCATAATTGAAGCTTTAAAATCCTCGATAGGCAAGGGACTTGGCGTTTCGGGATTTGCCTATGCCATTGGGAAGGTTAAGAGCGGGCTGCAGGAGTATGAGAGAGGATTAGATGCAGAAGTTGAAATCGTTAAAAACGCATTTAAGCAACTTACGGAGAGCATTAAAACCGCCAAATCAGAATTTAATAACCCAATCTCGAAGCCTCTTACTCAACAATTGTCAGACGCTTCCACGAGGGGGAAATTCATTACTGCTAGAGCGAATAATGTCGACGAAGCCGTTAAAAAGCTCGATGAACATCTAAAAGGTATGTTAACATGTAACGTTAAATTGCTCTTGCAGGCAGTGGAGGGTTTTCATAGGGTGACGGAAGACGTTGAGGTGAAGCACTTTGCTCGGGCCATGGACACCGCCCTTGTGAGTCAGAAACAAAAACTCAATGGAACTGTTAACATTGGCATCACGAATTTACATAAGACATTAGATGTTGAAATAGGAAAAGTTGGAGATAAGATTAAAATTATGGGTCAACAAAAAGATGCGCAGTTAAAGCTGGTGACGGAAGCGATTGAGTCAGCTGTGTATAACGTCGAAGATTTGCTGGATGCGTTTACGGAATGTAGAAATGATATGAAAGAATTGTTTGTCAGACTACGCAATGAGACGACGGAGATTAATCCTACACGTGGAGATAAATCTAATCTCAGACTTCAGTTTGACCAGATGGCAGGGGCAGTTACAGAGATGGGAACGGCATACAGTAGGAAACTGCTGTCTGTTAAAACACAAGTAGACGTGGCGGTTAGTCGTGCATTAGAGTATATCACCCAGGTTGAGACAGCCATTAAAAGTGATTTGACAAGACTCAAAACCGAGACCGTTAAGAATGCCATCATAGAATTTGCAGAAAAGTTGAATAGATCCGATTTCGGAAAAGCCGCTAACGGGCACAGTGGCTTTGCTATTGATATAAGCAGTCTTTCGGAACTTGTGGGCACCGATTTAAGTCGGTGGCTCACCGCGGCTGTAGCGGAAGGTCTCGAGAATGTCAAAACCCGGTATGGAGAAAAATTGAGAAAGCAGCGTAATGACGATTCTGCAGTTAAAACATTATTAAACGCCATTGATGGTCTCAAAGATAGACTTCGAGTTAATGGTGTCTCAACACAAGTCATTTCCGGGTTCACCGCTATAGGAAACAGCATTGTTCAAAATGTAAACGACGCAATGGGAGATATTGAAACAATGTTTGACAAAATAATGGCTGATTACCATGAACAGACGAAACAAGGTTCGATGCAAAAGGAGAACGGCGTCTTTAGGAATATGATCGATGGAATAAAGGTCCACGTAAGCTACACCAGTAGGGGCCCCGACGGCGAAGTAATTGACACTACCAAAATGGGAGATTACGACACGGATAAAAGGCTTTATGATGCTGCACAAGCAGCAATGGGGTACATCATACCTATGCTGGAGAGAATTCCCAAGGGCGTTGATGATGCCCAGCTAGAGGCAGACGGAAAAATCCAACCGTTAGAACAGCAGTTGCAAACATTGCTAGGCATTCTGAAATCTATCATTTCGGTCGTAAGCGTTGCCAACGAACAATTAAAGTCAGCCATAGATGCCATTTATGACGCTCTGTCTAATGCCCGCAAAACATTTAAACACGCCCTTAATAATCTGAGGACTACATCGATTGCAAACATAGATTCCGCCTTCTCCGCCCTCACCCACCAAGTCCAATCCCTCTTCGCGAAGCAGAAGCAGGCCGAGCTCGCCGCGCTGGAGAGCGTTGTCACGCAGCAGTTGCAGGAGATTGAGAGGGTTATTCAGGCAGATAGGGGGAGCGGGTTGAAGGGTTTCTTGAGCAGATTGAACAGCGGTATTAACGACCTGTTGGATAATCCTGTACCGACGCCTCTCAAACATAGCGATTTACCTATTCTGTCTAACAAAGTCAAAACGAATATTCAAGACCTTCTAGACTATGTCTTTGAAGAGGTCCAAAAATCCTCCGCCTCTAAAATGCTCGATTCATATCCCGACGTTGTACAGGACATTAGTGATAAGATTAGTACCTTGCTGACCGATCTCACGCATTTCAATAAAACATTCACCGACGACTTGTACGCACTTAAACAGTCACACGGCGGCCTTACTCCCGAACAGTTTGACGGCAACAACAACAAATTGCTTGATCTTATTAGACGCGGTGTGCAAAGCTTCATCGAGCAGTTGGACTATGCGTATGTCAACAGTTACAGCGGCCAGCGTTGGGAGATGTATAAGGACGATGACACGAAATGTGCCAAAGTGTTTTGTACAGTTTCCCCGATGTTATTCGATCACCTAACTGACTTGAGGAGAAGGTGTAAGCCAGGGGGTAGATGGACCAAATATAATATTAATCTACATGAGGTCCTTAAGCCGCACTCAACAACAGATAAAATAACTAATCCACTCGGATCCTATTTCAGGGATTGCGGTTATCACGTGTCCGCTGAAGCTGATTCACATGAAGGGGATTTGAGAAATAAGGAGGCGTGCAAGGGTAACAACATTTACGAGTTTCTCACCAGGGAAACCACTAATGACCAGAAGCTTGTCAGAGAACACGACGAGAAAGATGATGAATCCAGCAAGCATAAGCATAGCATTCTCAAGAAGCTTTGCGACTACGTTAACGTGTACTATCGTGTCAGCCACTACGCCACTCTCACGTCAACCAAGCATCCATCGTCTGCCTACCAAATGCTGTACTGGCTGACTGGGCTCCCGCATAGTCCAGTGTACAACGCGCTGTCACATGAAGGCTTCAGTGGTCTCTTCGAGAAAAAGGACGAAGAAGAGACGGCCACTGGAGATGGAAGCATCGTTCTCAAATTCGAAGACGATGACAAGTTGCCGGCGTATCCGAATGACATCACTGCGAACAATATGAGAGGCGTACTAGCAGAAGTCTGCCACCACGCCGAGGAAACGCTCATCTCCTTCCTGGGCCACGGACACTCGGGTGGCATCTACGCCTGCGAATTTAATACGAATTCCATCAAGTTAACGTACCCAAGTGATCCTAGTAAATGTGTTGACTTACTCATAGAAATATCGAACAGGCTGTATCATCAACTATGCTTCTTACATAATCAGTGTACGTACGAGAGCGACCTCAGTGGCTGGGCAGACTGCTGGTATGGAAGAGACATCGGAGGCTCAGAGTGGAGGTGCAATAGCCTTCAATGTCCAAAGCAAACTGCTGACCAAAAGCACAACCAAACATGTGACCAAAAGTGCAACCAAAGTGCTGGGTGCGGCCTTAAATCACCACTTCAATCCTTCTTGGAAGACGGCCTCCCTGGCTTTTTGCCTCATCCATATAACAAGGCTGATTGCAAAATGGGTTGCTCACTCTCAAACCACAGCGGAATACCGTGCAAAACTCCGATGGGTTTCGTGGACATTTCCACAATGGCGTCGCACACCCAGAGAGGTGCACGTATCTACAGCGTACTTGATGATTTCTGTGGCAGTGACGATTCGCCACTAACCACGCTCTGCGCTTACTTTGCGTGCTTATTGGCCACCCCGCCTAAGACGCTTGGTGACATGTTCGCATTTTATTACAACTTCTTGAATGATTGGTGTGGCACGAATCCTGAACGCACAAGGCTTCGGGAATTGCCGTATGCCGACGCTGTAAAAGATGCTAATTTCAAAAATGACGACAACAGATTGGACATTACGTCAATGTTCAAGAGCGCTTCCCATGAATATGTCCCTGCCTCTACCCATATGAAGGGTGACCTTTTCACTCTTGTTGGTTGCAACCCGAAACATGTTCCAACATTACCTTGTGGACCTTACTTGCAGCCGTTGTCATTATCTATCCCCTCCATGTTCTCTGAGACGAACGCCGATAAATATTTGTCCTGGATCGTTTATTTGACCGAAACGTTCTATGACTTGCTGTCTAAGTTACTGGCTGATTGTAAGAGCAAATGCGGTTTGCCGCAATCCAGATGCAACCAGTATAGATGCATTAAGAATTGTCCTGCCGCAACGTCATCTACAAAGACGCCATCCCCGACTCACAGTGCAGGATGTAAATCAATTGTACAGTGTAAGTCGGCCCTTCCTAATTTGTACAAATACGGGTTTCATTTCGGCAGTGCAACGGTCCTGAACGGTACGTATAAAGATGAAGAAAAAAGGACGTGCAATGATTTTTGCCAAACATTAGAAAGAATTCTCAACAATAAAAAAACAGACGGGCATGCCCTAGCCGATTTGGTATTCGACAAAATACCAGAATTCCTATGGAAAGTCCGCCAGAGATTCTTCTGGACCACCGTCGCCCTCTGGCTCCTCTCTTTCCTCTACCTCCTCCACATCATGGTCATCCGCCTCGACCTCCTCCACATCAAATCGCATCTACGTAGTCCCTCGAGTCATAGGATTGCTGCTCAATCACTACTTGCTGCTGCAAGAGTTGGAAGACTCAGCAAGATATCGTACCTTCAACCATAATCGTACTCACGTGTCTACTATCTACACTCACCTAGCATCTCACCTACTCACCTATACAACTAATTGTTGTCTAATGTTTTGAATCACTCACTCATCGTTGTACGTGATTGCTTGGTAGATTAACTGATGTGGTGACCAATGTGCTGATCAAAGTGCTGACCAAAATGGTGACCAACGTGTTGACCAACGTGTTGACCAACGTGCTGACCAAAGTGTTGACCAACGTGGTGACCAAAGCCATGACCAACGTGGTGACCTATGTGCTGACCAACGTGGTGACCAATGTGATGACCAATATGCTGACCAAGCACCTGACCTAAGTGCTGACCAAGGTGCTGACCAAAGGCATGCCCAAAGTGGTGACCAAAGGCATGACCAAAGTACTGACCAAAGGCATGACCAAAGTGGTGACCAAAGGCATGACCAAGGTGCTGACCAATGCCATGACCAAGTTGATGGTCACGGCAGCGATGACATGGTTACGGCAGCGATGACATGGTCACGGCAGCGATGACATGGTGACCTAAGTGGTGATTATTATCCACTCCACATCGCCCCTTAACCCACTCCACATCGCCCCTTTATCCACTCTCCATCGCCCCTTTATCCACTCTCCATCGCCCCTTTACCCACTCTACATCGCCCCTTAATCCACTCTACATCGCCCCTTAATCCACTCTACATCGCCCCTTTATCCACTCTACATCGCTCCCTAATCCACTCTACATCGCCCCTTTACCCACTCTACATCGCCCCTTTATCCACTCTACATCGCTCCTTTATCCACTCTACATCGCTCCCTTACCCACTCTACATCGCCCCTTTACCCACTCCACATCGCTCGAATTACCTCGCCATATTACCGCTATGACCTTTATAAACCATCACAATAACTTGTGCCTTGTCACCCTTCACTTCCCTCTTCCACCTCCTGCCACTGCCCTGACCATGTACCGCCTAGGGAGCTTGGCAAGAAATTTGACAAAATTTAACACCTTAAAAACACCTCAAATAATAACCCTACTAACATCCTTAATAACCTCTGCACTGGCCTTCAGACTTTCCTCGGCTTCAACTCTGCTTCCAAAGGCTACGACGGCAGTGGGATTGTGTACTCTGACCTTGACAGGCTGTGTGACGGGGTGATGGGATTTTTGTCTAGTATAATCACTGAAGTAAAAGAAAATCCAAACTTATCATCTTACAAAACAACATTAAATGAAGCAGTAAATGAATTAAACAAAAATCTTAATAAAGGCAAAAAAGGTTTGGAGGCTGTGATTGGCCCGGTCAAGGAGGGAATTAAGGGGTGGTTGGGGGAGGTGGAAAAGAAAAATAATGATGTAACGAAATATATCGATGTTTTAAAAAATGACACGACTAATGCTGCAACCGGTATCGAAAAATGGAAAAATCAAGATTTTGATGAAGCCTCCAAAAAACATGGTGAGTTGCACAATTGGATCAAATCCATCAAAGAATTATCCAACCAACCGTATTATGCCATTCATGCGGTCGAATACGTCGATGAAAAACTCAGAAACAATTTACTTCCGCATATCAATTTACTGAATAACGCTATTGACACTTTCAAGCAGAATACGGTTGAGGATTACGATGGACTTCGCACGGTGTGCGAAAAGGTGGCTGCAAAAAGCAATGAAATTATTGATCAAGCAAACTTAGTCACGAAGACGGCAGAGAAGAAAATTGAATTGATGACTAGTCAGCTGGATAATACGATCACTGCACTTGATGAGCATGTTCAGAAAGCTGTGGAAGGTCTAGAAAACGCTACTCACGAACTAAACAAATGGTCTGAAAATCAAACGGATTCTTCTCTTCATAAAGCTCTTAAGCAATGTGCCGAAGTTGTCAAGGAGCTCGATTATAAGGAAAACAAGAATACGTTTTATATTCAACTTGCTGCCATTGACGCTGCGAAAGACGTTGTTGCTGAGGTGCAGGGAACATTGAGCAGCGTTAACAACCGCCTGATGATTTGGATCACAAAGGCGGCATTTTTGGTCAGCCAGTCCTTGCGTTTTGTTGCTACGATTCTGGATGAATTGAATGGAGAGGACGGTTCACATAATTACGTCAAACAGATTAAGGACGCTGCGGGAAAACTATATAAGGATGCATTGAAGTTGAACGGTGCTATGCGTGCGGCGCATAAACATATCAGTGAAAAGGTCCGTGCAGCTTTGGAGGCATTTGGTGAAGTGGATAAGGCTGTCAGAAAGGATTTAGCGCAGTTTAGGGATCTTATTAAAGCTGAGGTTGGAGTATATTTCGCTCAATTAGGAGCCGTGGAATATGGTGTGGTTAAGCAGAGCGGTGATGTAAGTCAGCTGGATCAAAAAGTTGGAGCAAAGTTCAGAGAATGGCTTCGACAAGCATCATCAACCTCAACAGTCATTACTCATACGAAAATCCAAACTGATCTGAGGTACCTCAAGAAGTCTTACAACGTCAATGCTAAATCATCAACGCTAGAGGAGATTTCCGCTTTCGCTGCCATGGGGGAGGACGCCAAGGCGCAGATTGAAAAAGATTACGGCAGCGACATAAAAGATGTACCGAACCCTGAACAAAGAATGGCGTCGTACAATGCACATGATGGAAAGCAGAAGGTCACCAACGCTTTGGCTGCGATTAAGAGTGATACTAATGGTCTGCTGAAGATTGAAGAAGTGAAAGACGGAGAAGGAACCCGAATAGACATATTGTCGCTACGTGCATTGCATCAACAAACAGAAACCTCTGTGAAGAACCTAACAGCTCTTATACGAAAGTACGCCGGTGACGAATCTCTAAAAAACGATGGTGTCCAGCAATACCTGACGAAATGTAGAGAGTTAATTGTCAAACATGAGGACACTATTGAAGTTGAAGGAGTACGTATACCTGGGCTTCAAAAAATAAAACAGGATATAAGCGGCCAACAATCCCTTTTGTCTAAATTAATACAACCGGTAGGTGCGGCCGTCGAAGCAATTAAGATGAGTATTACGAAAGCATCCAAAATAGTTGATGACGCTACACGGTCCGAAACTATAAAAGGCTATATAACGCAGCTACAAAGTGAGATGCGGGAGTTAAAAAAATCTCTAAATTCGTTAAATGCGGGAGAGCTGACAAAAGAGATGCAAGCGGTACGTGCCGAATTCGTCAAAACACAAGATAAAATAATTCTCTACATTAAACTTGTCTCTGAACAGTCGAAATCACTTGCAATAGAAGCTGCCATTGACATCAAGAAATCCGCCCTCTCCCAGTTCGCCACGTCCAAGGCCGCCGTGCTCCAGAAGCTGAAGCAGTTGGTTGAGAAGGAGAAGGGAGAGATTGAGAGGATTATTGAAGAGGATTTGGAAAGCGGATTGAAGGGGATGATGAAGAAAATGAAAGAGAAAGAGAGTACGCTTGAAGCAATTGAACAGCTTGTAACTGTGAGAGCTCCACCACCCCCGACAGTTAAGAGCGATGGCACAAAACTGCGAGAAATGTCTGGGCATTTCAAATCGTATTACGACGCAGTGCACAATCATATTAAGACACAAGTTGAAGATCCTCCCAACCAGCCAACCAAAACAGTAACCAACTCCCCACCCACCGACCAACCCACCGACCCAGCCACGCAGCTAACCAAAATCAAAACTAACTTCGACAAATTACTTGGACATTTAATTGATGCAAAACAGTCTAAAAAGTATAATTACGATAAAACTTTCGTTGATTTACTTAATTCCCTCAAAAACGCCACTAACGATTTATCCCCCTCCGCCTTCGCCAACCCCCGGCACCCGGAGCTGCTCGATGCGCTCAAAAAGGGGCTGGAGGGGTTTGTCGGCGAGATGGAGCGGGTGTATGTGAACGGGTATGATGGAGGTTCTGAGAACGTTTTATTGGTATATGCAAACACCGAAAATGTTACAGAAGAAGGAAAAAATTGCGCCAAAATATTTTTGACGGTATTGGAGACACTGTATAATGATATGCTGAAATTAAAAAAAACGTGTGATGATTCTAATAATAAGCAAAAGCAGATAAATCTGCAACATGGAAATAATCTTGGAGTATTTTTCAATATGCGAGGCTACAAAGTGAGTGCGGATATAACGAAGCAGGATGGTCAGCTGAGGAATAAGCCGGAGTGCACGGGAGCGCAAGTCAGTGATTTATGTCACAATGAAATTACAAGCGCGGCGGAGGGAACCAAAGAGTTAATGCAGAAATTCAAACTCCTTACAGACAAGGGTGCCGTGAAACTTATCAATTTACTTGCTTGCCTAAACCACCATATGTCGTATAACTATTACAGGGCTTGCCATCTCATCAACGCCCAAATTCTAAACCTCCTACGACAATATATCAAATGCTGCAATGGCTGCCAGGACTGATGTTTAATCCGATGTATGGCAAAGTTACGAGCTACCTTAAGGAACTCTTCCCCAAACCTAAAGCAGATGAAGACAAGCCGTATGAAGCTATATCCGATACATCACTTAGCCTGGAAGGAACTTCGAGTCTTACAGCAAAAATACTGAAAGACAGGCTTGGGACGGTTTGTGTATATTCCCATGATACACTTATGGCCATCCTCGGTCACGGCCATTCCAAAGGCCGATATGCCTGTGAATTCTATATTAACGCCGATAATTTAAATTATCCTAGTAATCCAGCTGCGTGCTTTGACATGCTTGTGGATATATTGAATAGGGTGTATCACCAATTTCGATTCTTGTATAGTCAGTGTCAAAACGGACCGGAAGCCGGAGGTTGGGGTGACTGTCATTACGGTCAACACGTCGGTGGATCGTCGTGGACCTGTAATGAAAAGCAGTGTGCCATCCAATTATGTCCCCAGCTGGCTGATCAAAAGGCCAAGCAAACGGCTGACCAAAACGATGACCAAAAGTGCAGCCAACACCCTGTGTGCGGTGTCAAGTCTCCCCTCCAAGCATACCTCGAAGACGGCCTACAAGGTTTCCTCCCTCATCACCTTACTAAGGTGGGATGTGGAGTCAAGTGCTCAGTAGGCAACCACTTTGGCAGCCGTGTCTAACTCCCATGGGTTTCGCTGACATCGGAATTGCGGCGTCGCATACGAAAAAAGGTAAGTACATAAAGCAGGCCCTTTCCGGTTTCTGCGCTTACAAATCACCCCTCACTCAACTGTGCGCTCAGCTAAACTGTCTCCTGCGGCGATCACCGCAGACACTTGGTGAAATGTTCTCTTTCTACCATAAATTCCTTATGAACTGGAACAATGTGGGTAAGGAGCATAAGAAGCAGGCATTTGAATCGGCAGTAAAAGAAGCCAACTTCGGAAACATAGAAACAACGTTGGATGTTGTTTGCATACAGATGAGCAAGAAGCACGACAGTCACAGTACTGGTATACGCAAGCAACCCAAAGGTGAATTATTCAGTCTTATATCCTGTGAGGATGACACAAAACCAGGCTTACCCTGCGGTCCATACTTACAATCAATCAGCGACGATATAACAACGGTCTTCTCTAAGAAAAACGCTCGCAACTATTTGTCGTGGGTTGTGTACATGACCGAAACCTTTTATGATCTTCTAGCACAGTTGTATAAACAGTGCTGCAATCAGTGTAATAAGAAGGGTAGCAGATGCTACGACAAGGGCTGTGACAAAGACTGTCAGGTTCGATTCAGCTATGGATATGAGGTGTCCAATGAGCGAGGTTTACCGCAAGGCTTTGATACTATTAAACACAGAACCTCCTGCAATTCCATAGTTCAGTGCCGCAGTACTCATGCGCTTATATACGCTTGCGGGTTTACGTTCGGCAGCCCATATGCATTACGTGGCGTAAATGATAGGAAGTTGAAACGTACATGTGAA
>NW_012237012.1:0-10876 GCF_000981445.1 Babesia bigemina
AAAGGAGCGATGTAGAGTGGGTAAAGGGGGCGATGTAGAGTGGGTAAAGGAGCGATGTGGAGTGGGTAAAGGAGCGATGTGGAGTGGATAAAGGGGCGATGTAGAGTGGGTAAAGGAGCGATGTAGAGTGGGTTAGGGAGCGATGTAGAGTGGGTAAAGGAGCGATGTAGAGTGGATAAAGGGGCGATGAAGAGTGGGTTAAGGAGCGATGTAGAGTGGGTTAGGGAGCGATGTAGAGTGGGTTAGGGAGCGATGTAGAGTGGGTTAGGGAGCGATGTAGAGTGGGTAAAGGAGCGATGTAGAGTGGATAAAGGGGCGATGAAGAGTGGGTTAAGGAGCGATGTAGAGTGGGTTAAGGGGCGATGTGGAGTGGATAAAGGGGCGATGTGGAGTGGGTTAAGGGGCGATGTAGAGTGGGTTAAGGGGCGATGTGGAGTGGGTTAAGGGGCGATGTAGAGTGGATAAAGGGGCGATGTGGAGTGGATAATAATCACCACTTAGATCACCACTGTCATCGCTGCCGTAACCATGTCATCGCTGCCGTGACCATGTCATCGCTGCCGTGACCATCAACTTGGTCAGCACGTTGGTCAGCACATTGGTCAGCACATTGGTCAGCACTTTGGTCATGGCATTGGTCGGCACGTTGGTCAGCACCTTGGTCAGCACTTTGGTCAGCACATTGGTCGGCACCTTGGTTAGCACATTGGTCACCACTTTAGTTAACTATTACACAATCACATACAACGATTAATGAGTGATTTAAAACATTAGATTACAATCCGTTAGATAGGTGAGTAGGTGATATGCTAGGTGAGTGTAGACAGTGAACATGTGAGTACGATTATGGTTGCAGGTAAAACACTCTGTTAAGCTTGTTAACACGTGCGGCGGCAAGTAGCGATTGAGCAGCGATACGATGTGATGAGGGACTGTGCAAATGCGATTTGATGTGGAGCAGGTCTAGGCGGATGACCATGATGTGGATGAGGTACAGGAAAGAGAGGAGCCAGAGGGTTAGAACAGTAAGCATGAAAGGCCATCTGATACATAGTAGGAAGTCGTCGCATTTGTCGAAGAGGTCTCTGAAATATTGCGAGTGTAGCACGTCGTACAGCTGTTTGCAGAATTGGGAACACGTTTTACGCGTGCTTTTAGCGTTTAAGGTAGATGCTTCACCGAAGCAAAAACCGTACCTATACAATATGGGTGAGACACCTCTACACTGAACTATTGATGCACACTGACAATAAGGCGTCTTAGTCTTATCATCGCTGAGTCCATGCTGACCACGTCGGCATTTATCAGCGCGTAAACACGTGCGACATCCCCAATCAGCGCATAAGATATTGCAGAATTCGTCATACAGGCTCTTGAGGTATTTCCAGAAATCCCACGGCAGGTAGACAGCCCAGGAGAGGTAGGTTTTTGAATTCTTAAATGGTAGACATGAGTAGTAATCTTCACTGAGCGATAACATATAGGGAGTGCAGTATGCTTTCAGTGCAGGATCATTATATCCTGTTATCGAAAGACTGGATAACGCAGCGTGTGGAGGCATACGAACCTGAGTGAGATTAACAGGCCGTGGATCACCATACGCATTACGCAATGCTTCTGTAAGTTTTGTAGGTTTCTCATATAGTTCAATGGAGACGTTTGTAATTGCCTCCTCAAACGGCTCTTCGACACCTGTCTTACGCTTCTTGTTGTCGCTACCAACCCACCCAGCAACAAGTGATAACGTGAAACCGAAGTGTTCCGGTAACGTAGATGGCGTCTTAGTTTGCAGGCTAAATAGGACATTGAGTTTGCCGTTGTCAAAGAATTTGCCTAGCACGTCACTTATGTCTCTGCCTGCACGCTTGGTCCCGGAGAAACCTCGGAATCCTAGGGGAGTGAGACAGGGCATTCCAGGCGTGGATCTAGGGCAGGTACTACATTTCGCTTTGCAGCCAATGTCAGTCAACACGTGAGGTAAATGTCCGGGCAAGCAATCGTATAAGTAGGACATCAATGGCGATTTTGGTTGGCAATTTGGTTCGCACTTTGCTTGACCATTTGGTTGGCACGTTACTTTAGTGCTAGAGTGTTCGTTGCATGGCCAGTTGGTTGTCTGTACGTCTTTGCCATAATGGCAACCTGCCCACCCGTACTCTCTCGCGGCGGTGCTGCACTGTGTCTCCAGGTATTTGAGCGGCGGGAACAATCTGCGGAGGATGTCGAGGAACATGTCAAGGCATTCCTCAGCCGACGTCGGATATCTGAACTTGAGAGAGTTATTGCAGAAGTCTACGCCGTACGTTGTGTATTCGTCGCCGTGACCGATGATGCGAGTCAGCACGTCATGCGATGTTGCACAAATATGGTTGATGGCAGAATGTATATGATCATATCGGATCTTACTCGGGAACACGTCCACGTAGTACGCTGTCAAATCGTCATATTCAGCATCCAATTCCAATCCGTCGTCGCTCGCCTGTATTATCTTCTTCTTCGGCTTCTCCATCAGACCAGTGAAACCATCGCGCACAAATATCTCGTAAACCGAATTATAATGCAAACCAGCGCACCAAACTAGCATCTCGTACACAGAACATGGATTACGTTTGGCAGTTAAAGATGCCATGTGGCCGAGAGTATAGTACGTTTCCAGGTGGCAATGGAGGCAGGCAAGTACATCAAGGACGTGGAACTTATCACTTTTCTTTTCTCTGCCGGTCTTCTCATCCTCGTTTGATTTGCACTTCAAAAGATGTGTTTTGATGTTTTCGACGTTCGTAAGTGCCTGCCTAATTTTTGCATGAATATGTGAACCCATCATCTGGTCACTACGCCTCAACTCGCCGTCCTGCTTATCCCTATTGGAAACAACGTAACCGCAATCACTTAAAAATGAACCAAGAACACTAATACGATCTATTTGTTTGGAATGCCAATCTAATTTGCATTTCTCTCTCAACACATCCAACTCCCCTTTCACCATCTCCACTATCGTCAGGCAGACCTTGGCGCAGTTGCGGCCCTCAGGGGTTAAATCGTACTTTTTCTCAGATTTTTGTTTAAGAGCAGGAACAGCTTTTTTGGAGTCAGAATCTTCCACTTCCTTCAACAAAGCCCCGTTGAATCGTTTACCCGAGTACCTGTTCACGTACGCGCGGCCGAGTTGCTCGGCGAATTTGGAGAGGCCGGCCTTGAGGGGGGCGAGGAGGGGGGAGGGGGAGTCGGCAAAAGATGAGGGATGTAAAGAGGTAAGAAGGGCATTAAGTGCATCCAATTTAATGTGAACTTCATGATTAAAATGCTGAGAGCCCATAAGCTCGCTGAGCAGAAAATGGAAGGCGGCTCGGGAAGGCTCCCATCTACGTTTCAACTTCTTGAAGTCTTCCTGACCATATACTTCAATCATCCAACGGTTGTACAAATCGCGTAACATTTGAGCGAAATATTTGACAGTTTGTTCTTGCTCTGACAATTTAGGCTGATCGGTGTTTCTGAGTGTAGCCGACAGTTTTGTTGCGTGATCTTCAAAACATTGGATAAATTGTTTTTTTAATTTACTCAAAATTCCTTTAAGATGAGTCTCTTTATCAGTCTTTATCGTTCCTTCAATTTTCTGAAACTGCTCCTTAACGATTTTATGCAGGGCGGTGACTTCTTGAGTTTTTCTTGCGGTGTAAAGGTCTCTGGTTTGTTGTTCCATTTCAGTGAAAGCAGAATCTATTTTAACTGTGACAGCAATGCGGAGTTTATTAAAGCACTTCTCGATTTCTCGAGGTGTATCCTTGAGTAGATTAGTGGCTCTCCTAATGCAGCTTGTAAGTTCTACAGCGACAGCTTCGACCTTACTTCTAACGCTACCGACTTCACCACCAAGTGTCTCGATGTTCATCATTAGCTCATTCAAATCTGCGTAAACACTGCCTTTTTTGGTTGCGCTAGTACCAACGTTATTTTCCAACAAGTCATTTATTTTTTCGTGAAGTTCATGAGCCAAACTTTCAAGGGCAGACTTACCCTGCGGTACACCTGTAGTTACGTGTGGACCATTCTGACTTTGCAGTGCTGTAAGCGCCTGTTGAATTGGGAGTATTTGAGTATTAACTTTCAATTTAATTTTTTTTTGGAGTTCATCGATTGCGTTGTCCGCCGTGCTTTTCAGCAGCTTTGCAAGTTCGTCTTCCACGTCAACGGCGGTAGCGCTAATAAACCCTCGAATAGTATTCCCTAGATCAGTCGGTGCGGAGCCGATGACTGTAGATGGGTTGGGAATTAGTTTCCTCTTAAGAGTTCCTGCTAGCCTCTTAACATCTGTTATTGCTTTCTCGACATTACCAATCTTGCAACTTTTCAACGCAAACGAATTTAATTCGTTCCAAACTTGTCTCGCTTTGGATTGCAGCGCTACAAGGGTGGCTTGGAGGGCGAGCTTGAGATGTTGGTTGTCGTAAGTAGGTGGAGAAATATGCGAGGGAAGGGGAGGCAAGTTGGAAGGAAGGACGGAAGTGGACTGTTGTTGTTTCCACAACTTCTCATTGTTCTCAATTTTCTCTAATATCTTATCACCCCTCCCTCCAAAACCCTCCCCAAGCTTCTCCATAAAGATACCGATACCTACAATGACAGCTTCAACATTCTCTTCGATGTTGTATGCAGATTTGATATTTACAGCATTGCCGGCTTTAGTAATTTCGTTTATAAATTCTTCTTTGATCGCTTCAATTATTACACCGCGCAATGTGTCGTTGTTGCCATCTTTCATACGCTGCAGCGTAGTCTGTCTCAACTTTTCACTGTGCTTGTTCCACGTGATCCACCGTGTGAGCCATCCACTGACAACATCCTGCTTGAGAATATCTTCCACCCAGTCACCGACTTTTTTCCCAAACTGATCCTTACCGCTGAACGTCCGAGCCCATTGCGCTACTAAATGAGCACTCTCATTCAAATAGCCGTTAATTCCATCGTTATTGCAGATAGTATCAGTTTCTTTCTGGATGGCGTTATAAATCTGATCGGGCAATATTTTCTCAACGTATCCTTCGACGTTTCGCCTAATTTTACTCTTAACATCTTCAACGACTTCACTCAACATTAATCTATCCTGTACCAATGCAGCGTCATTCGTCACTCGTGCCTTTACTCCTTGATCAGCTATACCAATCAACTCAATCTGATTCACTAACGCAACCACCTGTTTTTTAATCTCCGCCTTCTCAGACTGAACCTCCTTTTTAAGCGTGATAGCACTTTCCACAATAGGCGTTAAACCGCTTACAACTTTCGTATCGTAACTACTTTCTACTTTATGTATGCCGTAATTAACTGTTTTGAAGGCCTCAGTGAGATTGGTGTTGAGTGCTGTGAACAAATCATTAAATTGCGTCCCTTGCAAGCTGATTATTTGCTCATGCAAGGCCCCAACTTCATGCTTCAAATAGGCTTGGAGCATATGTGAATAACGTAAAAAAGTTTTTTCCAAAAATGCTGTGATCTCAGCCCACTTCTTCGCAGCCAACTTGAACATTGCGTCGAGATCCGTGTTTCTTGCCGCCACCTTGAACGTCTCCGTTGCCTGCACCAGCAATGAAATGTTACATTTCAACTTACCTGATAGTGTAGGATCAACATTGTTTAAGGCGATTTTGGCGTCCGTTACCTTCCCATGATACCAATCTGCCCGGGTAGTCCAGTCGGCAATTTGCTTCGAAAGCTCATTATGTTTTTCATTTTCTATTGACGTTTTATCACTTTCAATATCTTTTCTCAATTGTTCAAGTGGATTTTTTAGTTCATTTATTTTCTCATTCAATTTCTTTTCATACCCCTCCAACCACTTCTTCACCGCGCCGACAGACTCCGCAAGCCCTTCACGGCCGGAGCCAATATTTTTATTTACCTCTTCTAGTACTTCATTAAGTCTTTTATTAAAATGTTTGTCGTATGTTTCAACTTCATTTTCGTTTTTCACCGCACCAAGCACACCACTCAAAAATCCCATCACCCCGTCACACAGCCTATCCAGGTCAGAGTACACAATGCCCTGGCCAGTGTAGCCTTTGGAATCTTTGTTGAAGCCGAGGAATGTTTCGAGGCCAGAACAGAGGTTATTAAGGATGTTAGTAAAGTTGTTATTTGAGGTATTTTTAAGGTTTTAGATTTTGTCAAATTTATTGCCAAGCTCCCTAAGCGGCACATGGTCAGGGCAGTGGCAAGAGGTGGAAGAAGGGAAGGGAAGGGTGACAAGGCACAAGTTATTGCTATGGTTAATAGAGGTCATAGCGGTATTATGGCGAGGTAATTCAAGGGTTGTAGAGTGGGTAAAGGGGCGATGTAGAGTGGGTTAAGGGGGCGATGTGGAGTGGGTAAAGGGGCGATGTAGAGTGGGTAAAGGGGCGATGGAGAGTGGGTAAAGGGGCGATGGAGAGTGGGTAAAGGGGCGATGTAGAGTGGATTAGGGAGCGATGTAGAGTGGGTAAGGAGCGATGTAGAGTGGATAAGGGAGCGATGTGGAGTGGGTTAGGGAGCGATGTAGAGTGGGTTAGGGAGCGATGTAGAGTGGATTAGGGAGCGATGTAGAGTGGGTTAGGGAGCGATGTAGAGTGGATAAAGGGGCGATGTAGAGTGGGTAAAGGGGCGATGTAGAGTGGGTAAAGGGGCGATGTAGAGTGGGTTAGGGAGCGATGTAGAGTGGGTTAGGGAGCGATGTAGAGTGGGTTAGGGAGCGATGAAGAGTGGGTTAAGGGGCGATGTAGAGTGGATAAAGGCGCGATGTAGAGTGGATAAAGGCGCGATGTAGAGTGGATTAGGGAGCGATGTAGAGTGAATAAAGGGGCGATGTAGAGAGGGTTAAGGGGCGATGTAGAGTGGATAAAGGGGCGATGTAGAGTGGGTAAAGGGGCGATGAAGAGTGGGTTAGGGAGCGATGTAGAGTGGATTAAGGGGCGATGTAGAGTGGATAATAATCACTACTTAGGTCACCACTGTCATCGCTGCCGTGACCATGTCATCGCTGCCGTAACCACTAACTTGGTCAGCACTTTGGTCATGGCATTGGTCAGCACTTTGGTCATGGCATTGGTCAGCACTTTGGTCATGGCATTGGTCAGCACTTTGGTCATGGCATTGGTCAGCAAATTGGGCAGCACTTTGGTCAGCACTTTGGTCACCACGTTGGTCATGGCATTGGTCAGATGCTTGTTCACCACTGTCATCGCTGCAGTGTCCACTAACTTGGCCTGGTGCTTGGTCACCACTTTGGTCAGCAACTTGGTCAGCACTTTGGTCATGGCATTGGTCAGCACTTTGGTCAGCACTTTGGTCAGCACATAGGTCAACACTTTGGTCATGGCATTGGTCAACACGTTGGTCAGCACATTGGGCAGCACATTGGTGAACACTTTAGTTAACTATTACACAATCACATACAACGGTTAATGAGTGATTCAAAACATTATAGAACAATTAGTTGTATAGGTGAGTAGGTGATATGCTAGGTGAGTGTAAACATTAAACACGTGAGTACGATTATGGTTGCAGGTAAAACACTCTGTTAAGCTTGTTAACACGCGCAGCAGCAAGTAGCGATTGAGCAGCAATCCTATGACTCGACGGACTATGCAAATGCGATTTGATGTGGAGGAGATCGAGGCGGATGACCATGATGTGGATGAGGTACAACAAAGAGAGGAGCCAGAGGGCGACGTTGAGCCAGATGAAGGGGGCGCGGATGGTGAAGAGGAATTTGTCACACTCTTCAAATAATTTTGTGAAGTAGTCCGACTTCAATACATTTTTCAATTGCTTGCAGAAATCGGCACATGTGTTCGGATAATTCTCGTTTTGCAATTTAGATGGGTCACCGAAGGAGAACCCATAACTGTACAACGTTGGAGCTACGCCTCTGCAGTCAACAATAGAGTGGCATTGACAATTAGGTTGTTTGGAGGCGTCACTTATTGATCCATGTGCTCCACGTTTGCACTTGTCTCCTCTTAAGCAACCACGACAGCCCCAGTCTTGACAGTATATGTTACAGAATGCGTCATACAGATCTTTAAGGTACATCCAAAAGTTCCACGGGAGGTATACAGCCCATGACAGGTAAAGATTTGAATGCTTTTTGCCGAGGTATCGATAACAGTCGACAGATAAATTGGCAAGGTACGGAGCGCATTCGAGTTCCAAATTGATTTTCCCTTTGCAGCTATGTGAAGTTGTAAGATTCTTGAGGTGCGCATATTCACATTTGCCATGCTCGGGATTCGGCGAACCATATGCGTCTGTTAACGCTTTGGTTACTGTGGATTGGTCAGTACAGAGGTTAATAGTTTGCTCGTAGATGGATGCGGCAAACGTGTCTCGAAGCGCATGAGAGTCGTAATTATACGGTCTAGATGTTGCATTAATACCATTCGCCAGCGCCAACGTAAAACCGAAGTGCTCCGGCAACGTTGAAGGCGGCTTAGGAATAAGCGTGAATAGACCCGTAAGATGCTTGATGTTGATGAATTTGGTCAGCACTTCACATATGTCCTTACCCATACGTGTGGGTCCGGAGAAACCTTTGAATCCAAGAGGCGTTAGGCAAGGCTTACTTTTTTTAGAAGTTGAGCAATTGGCACACTCGTACTTACAGCCAATTTTAGTAAGTTGATGAGGTAAATGACCCGGCAAGCAATCGTTCAGGTAACTCATCAATGGCGATGTTGGTTGGCAATCTACTTGGCACGTTACTTCGCACTTTGCTTGGCACGTTGGTTTACACTTTGCTTGGCAGTTTGATTCATCATCTGGTTCGTCGGATGGATGAACTTTGCATGGCCATTTGGCTGTCATGATTCCCTTGCCGTACTTGCACGATTGCCAGCCGTTGAGCCCATTGCTGAGCTTGCACTGACTATACAAATATTGTAATGTTGGCAACATTCGACGAAGGATGTCTAGGAGCATATCGAGGCAGTCTTCCCCGTTTTGGGGGTAATTGAAATTCATGTAATTGTTGGAATAGTCTACAGCGTATGTCGTGAATTCGTCGCCGTGACCGGCAATTGCGCAAAGGACGTCATATGAAGTCGAACATATATGCGTCACGGCTGCCCACAGTTCATCATATGATACGTCACGTGGGTAGGCTTCCAGGGATACGGAGCGTGCATCAACCAATGACACCTTGAACTCCCCTCCGTCTGCCTGTCGTTCTACTGCTAATACGTCGCCATGTTCTCCCTCATCTTCTCTACCTCTTTTATATAGCTCTTCCAAAACGTTCATGATGGCTACACTTAGCTTACTTTGATGTACCGGATTGTGCGTTAGTCCCGAGAGCCAAGCGAGCATCTCGTACACGGAGCATGGCTGTCTCTTGGAGGTGAATGTTGAGAGATGGCACAAGTCGTTGTATGTCTCCAAATAGTCGAAAAGTATCTCGAGTGCACGTTTGGCATTTTTATCGGAGTGATAAATATGCTGCTTATCGCCTACAAGAAGATCGTCGTGGATATATTGACCCGTGCACCCCGTCTTATTCCTCAGGTGACCTTCATGGGAATCATGCGACTTGGAAACTTTGTAACCGCATTTGTTCAAAAATTGACCAAATGAGTTTTCATCTTCGTTACTGTCTTGCAAATAAATTTGTCTTCCTCTCCAGGCGTTTGGAGCATTCTGCTTTAACTCGTCTAACCCGGCTTTCAGAGTCACCAAAATCGTCAAAAATACCTTCGACAAATTTCTTCCGGCATCCGTCAATTTTTCACCTTTACCATCCTCATTTGAGACCAATTTACCCATATTCACCTTCTCCTCATACCCCTCATACCTACTCACATACACCCGCTCCATCTGCTCGACAAACCCCTGCAGCCCCGCTCTGACCGCATCGAGCAGCTCCGGGTGCCGGGGGTTGGCGAAGGCGGAGGGGTGGAGAGAGGTGAGGGAGGAGGAGAGGGTGGAGAGGAGGGAGGTGAATTGGTGATCGTAATTATAGTTTTTAGACTGTTTTGCATCAATTAAATTAGTAAGTAAGTTGTTAAGATCTTCATTAATTTTTTTTACATTTTTGGATTCATCAGTGTCAGCAAATATGGCTGCCGCACTCCTAGGCTGTGGCGGAATTTTTATTTCGTCTTCAATGTACGGTAAAATGTTTGTTACGTAGGCATGGAATTTGGATGACAGGTCCTTGAATATTTTAATAGTGAATGCTTGTTTTAGTGGTGCAAGCAATGACGCCGACGTCTGAAATTCTGGAAGCGCAAATGTTATTACAGTCACCTTGATTCCATATATCGTCCTCAAAAAACCTTTAACACCCGTTTTTTTATCTTTTTCAATTACGATCTTAATCTCCTCAGTTTTGTAATGCACTATCGCTTTTAACTTCTCAAACACATCGCTGATTTTGGCGTTATACTGCTTTCGGGCTTCATTTTGGATTGCTTTAGTACTTCTGTTAACTTCTTGAGACACAAACATTTCGATGTCCCAAATACATTGCTTGCATTGTGAGTTTAGGGAATTTCTGATTCTTTGCGCTTCGTCAATCAAGGGAGCCAACTTTGTTTGTTGTAGCTCACGAAGATCATGCATTAAGTTTTTTAGCTTGCGGTCGAAGACATCATTTTTCAGTGTACCCAAATTCCCTGTGAGAAACTCGCTTGAATTTTTAACAGCATCGCAGAGGCTGTTGAGTTTCTCCAAAACATCCAAAATATGACCGCTTTTCAACCTTTCAACGTTGTTTTTGATTTCCTCAAAACCCTTTGTAAAAACAGATTCAACACCTTCAGTAAGTCCATTTTTCAGCTCGGTCAGCAGCGTATGTACACCTTTCTTCCTATCCTGAGAACCGTCGAAATACTTGCGCCCATCTTGC
>NW_012237013.1:0-13372 GCF_000981445.1 Babesia bigemina
ACATCGCTCCTTAACCCACTCTACATCGCTCCTTAACCCACTCCACATCGCCGCTTTACCCACTCTACATCGCTCCTCTATCCACTCTACATCGCCCCTTTACCCACTCTACATCGCTCCCTAATCCACTCTACATCGCTCCTCTATCCACTCTACATCGCTCCCTAACCCACTCTACATCGCTCCTTTACCCACTCTACATCGCTCCCTAATCCACTCTACATCGCTCCCTAATCCACTCTACATCGCCCCTTATCCACTCTACATCGCTCCCTAACCCACTCCACATCGCTCCCTTATCCACTCTACATCGCCCCTTTATCCACTCCACATCGCCCCTTAACCCACTCTACATCGCTCTCTAACCCACTCTACATCGCTCCCTAACCCACTCTACATCGCTCCTTTATCCACTCTACATCGCTCGAATTACCCCGCCATAATACCGCTATGACCTCCATTAATTATGACCATAACTGGTTGTTACTTCCCACACCCGTCGTTATGATGATGCTACTAAGAAAGCCTTGAAGGACATTGACTCCAAGCTTGTTAGCCTTGGTCAGCTTGCTGGACAGCTTGGGAGTTTCATTGGTCAAAGTGAGAGTGTTAAGAAAGCCGTTGATAATGCTTTAGATATCCTTACTGAACAACAAAAAAAGTGTAAAAACTTCAGTAATCTTCCAAATTCTCATGATTGTCAAGATCCTTCGAATTGTCAGAGCATCACTCAGCAGATAGAGAAACTTAAGAGCCTTAAAAAAGCAAATGAAACTAATCAAAATAATCCACGTGATTTACTTACTAACCTCTGCACCGGCCTCGAGAAATTCCTCGGCTTCAACTCTGAATCTAAAGGCTACGACGGCACTGGGATTGTGTACTCTGACCTTGACAGGCTGTGTGACGGGGTGATGGCGTTTTTGAGTGGAGTGCTTGGTGCGGTGAAGGACGAAAATGAAGTGACAACTTATGATAAAAACATCACTGATCCTGAGAAAAAGCTTCAAAAAGTACTAGACACCTTAACTAAAAATATTGGCTCCGGGCGTGCTGGGCTTGCGGCGTCTGTCGACGCGGTGAAGAGGTGGTTGGAGGGGTATGGAGAGAAATTAGATGAAAAAACGAAAAATGTTATCGATAAAATAAATTTAATATTTCATAAAACACACGAAAATACAATGATTATAGAAAATTTTAAAGATGATGGTTTAGCTGCGATGAACAATAAATTTGGTGAGTTGATGAGGGACACCATGTTAGTCGTTGGCAGTCTCACTGGAAAAGGAAAATCAATTAACGATGTTGACAAAGCATTGAGAGACAAATTGGCGACGCCAGTTGGCAAGATACAGAGTGCTGTGGATTTGTTGGAGAAGTCGGCGG
This sequence comes from Babesia bigemina, assembly GCF_000981445.1. Taxonomy (NCBI): domain Eukaryota; phylum Apicomplexa; class Aconoidasida; order Piroplasmida; family Babesiidae; genus Babesia; species Babesia bigemina. The sequence goes on from NW_012237013.1 coordinate 1,387, forward strand.
AAAATCCGCAATTCTCTGAACAGGGTAAGGTGGTAGATTATCAAATAAAAAACCAGGCGGAACTGATGAAGCGAGAAATAGAGGTGAAGTGTGAAGAAGTTGGAATCACACTAGGTAACAAATTAAATGAAATTGATAGTAAAATTGAAGCCATTGAAGCAATGGAAGCCGGTAAATTGAAGATTTTGTTGGAATCTGTTAAATCATTAGTTGAGGTCGTAAAAATAGCTGAAGAAGCGGCCGTAAGTTTGGAGAGTCAGTATGTGGAGCATATTGTTGGGAGCGTGAAAGACATTCATATGCGGGTTAATCACCTTGATACGAAGGATATTGCTGGTGGGTTACAAGAAGTTCACGCTGAGGTTGCTAAGCAGTTAGATGTGCTTCAGATTAAGTTGTCGGAACTACAAACTGTTCACGGAGAGATTGAGAAGCAGGTCGACAGCGGTTTTACCAAAATTAAGACAGATTCGGATAATAAGATAGTTCACCTTAAGCGACAAATTAAGAAAGCAATAGAGGAATATGTTAATACCGAGTTGGGAAAAAAGGTCAAGAATAACTTAGATATGATGTGTGATCTTATAACCAAACGGAATGCAATTGAAGGAGAACCTGGAGACCTAGATAAAATTGTTGACGGTGTTAATAAGTATGCGGAGAGATTCGTAAATTTTAGTGAAAATGTGAAAGGATGGATCCAAAGTATTTTGGAGAGTGCATCTGGAGTCAAGGGATGGTTTGGAGAGTACTTGAAGGAGAATAAGAAAAATAGTGTCCAATTTAAACCGGATATTATAGATACGAGTAACAGTGTAATTAGACCAGGAAAAGCTGGTGAAATCGCAGAGGCAGTTAGGAACGCCTTACAAAATAAGCTTAGCATCCGAATGAATGGCGCCACTGTCAAGCCTGGTGAAAGCAACGTGCAAGGCAATATTGAATCCATTCACAAAAGTATCACATTGTTTGTGAATGATTTGGAAAGAAAGATCACGAAGCAGGAAATTACACATACTGATGGACCCAATACGGTGGTCTCCACTATTGTCGCGGCTATTGAAGGTGTAGTGGTGCAAGCAGGAAGTACAGATAAGAAGTACGGAAATTATTTTCTCAGACGCGCCGTCAAAAGTATTTTAGAAGCACTAAACTCAACCGCCATTCAGTTAGCTAAGGAACTGGAAACGTTTGCCCTCGGATACAAACTAGGCGACAATTTGACTGCGGCGATAAACAGAGTTAAAAACCTCGGAGGTAGAATAGAGAGAGAGCTAATCTCCGATCACTTGTTACCAGGGCAGCTTGGTACCATCATCAACGAAGGAGTCGGCAGTAAGGCTGCAGGTGTTGACTTCAAAACTCCCATCAACGAACTCCTTAAAGAAGCGGTTCATGAGGGTATCGGACTCCTGAATACCGACTTGAAAAGGTACATCACTTCGCAATTAAGCGATATGGATGGCAATATTAAACGGCATATTAATAGGCTAAGCAAAGATGCAACTGGAAGATTGGGGATGGGTTCTATTCAAACTCAGATCACGGAACTGCAGCGTGAAATCGCAGAACTGCAAGAGGCTGCGGGAGGTCTAAAAAACCACGCTGCTATTACGATTAAAAAGCAGGTGACGTCCGTAAAATATAACGTTGCCAGTTTGAGAAAGTCAATCGAGAAAATTGATAGAGACATACAAGCCTTCGATAAGGAGTTATTACAAGACCTCCAAGCATGCAAATTGGCTGTAAATCAAACACGGCGTGAAATGAAAGCGCAGATTACCAAAGTGAAGGAAGGGCTCACCCAAGTTGCGCAAACAGCCTTCAATGCTCTCTACTCTGCGGTGAAAAAGATGTTCGCTGAAGGGCATAAGGCAAACTTGAAAGCGTTGAAGGAGTTAGTGGACGCACAAAAAGATGCGATACAGACCATCGTAGATGAAGATAAAAAAAGCGGTCTCAAAGGGCTGCTACTCGACATGTACAAAGAGAAAGGAAGTCACATCAAGAAATTACAACTTGACAGCGTCAGAGATAGTGAGCGGTTTGAAAGGTTATCTGAGACGTTCAACGCATATTTAACACTAATCTTCACGTACATCACGCAGCAGGTCAAGACTACATGTACGGCGCCATCCTCCGCCTCAACCAAAGAGGTAACCAAATTGCTAAGTAACGTGCAAGGTGCGATTGACATTTTGCTAAAAAATCTGGAAACATCAAAACACTTCAATAAGGTATTCGTGGACGATCTACAATCATTCATTGTTGCACTTAACAAATTCATGCCATCTCACTTCGCCGGGACGCCCAACCCTAAGCTGCTGGACGTAATCAAGAAAGGGCTAAAAGATCTGTATGAGCAGCTGGATAGGGCGTACGTAAGTAGGTATTCTGGTGATAAGTTGCAGCGTGCGTTGCTTGAAAGGAAGGAGAATGTTGACGTCAAGAAACCTGTGCCGGTGGCCGTAGATACCGATGATGATAAGAAATTAACGAAATACGGGAAGAAGGTCGCCAGTATAATGGTAACAATAATTGAAACGTTGCACAATGACCTCGATAGGTTGAGAATAGATTGCAAAGCAAACCCGCAGTCTACTATGAAAATTGCATCTGGTAATAATCTGGGTAGATGGTTCAGTGAACGGGGTTACACGTTGTGCGCTGAAGACGTGATGATGAACGGGGAGTTAAACAAGAAAAAAGGGGTGAACAATATTAATAGCTTACTCATAGGAGCTGGTAAAAACATTTACAGGGATACGTACAAAAACGGTGAGACAACCGTGACGGATAGACTCATGACAAATATTCAACGCTACTACAACGTCTGTCATATGAAGCACAATGGCTCTCCTAAGTATCCATGCTCCGTTAGAGACATGCTGATATGGCTGTGCGGCCTACGTTTCACAGCTGTTTACGATAAGGTTGAAGCCCATTGCTCATCGCTGCATAATGAGAAAGACGAGAAAACACAGCAGATGCCGAATAGAAATGACGAAGTAATGAACAGAATCCTGTCATATGGACTGCCGCAAAATCTTACCCGTACTTGTTCGTTAGCGTATACGCTGCTTCTCGAAATCCAGGGCCACGGCTGCGGTTTCGACCAGGCTGACTATCCCTACGCCTGTAACTTCATGGACAACTCGCGTGGTTTCCACTACCCCGATAGCGTTGGCAGTTTGTTCGATATGTTGGCTGACATTTGTCGACGTCTGCTATGCTCGCTGTACTTTTTACGTGCACGGTGTAGATACACTTTAGCGGACGGCAACGGCTGGGCCGACTGCTCTTATGGCCAACAGGTCCCATCGGCAAGCTGGCAATGTAGCAACCACAAAAGCGGCGAATCAACAAGCGAAGCAACGTGCCAACCAAATGGCCAACCAATGTGCCGATCAACGTGCCAACCAACATCGCCGCTACAGTGCCATCTAATGGACCAGTTACCGGGCTGCTTACCACATAGATTGACCAGCGTCGGCTGCAAATCGGAATGCAATACGTGCCCGAAGACATCTCCTGGACAGCAGTGTGTTACCCCAATGGGATTCTGGGACTTGACTCACGCGGCGTCCAAAGGAGGCACTGGCAAAGACATTTTCGCTGCACTTGAAAAATTATGCAAGGACGGTTCTAGCCCCCTAACTGCTCTCTTACGTGACATTTATTGCTTGTATCCACATCCGCCTAAATCTCTGGGCGATATGTTCACGTTCTTCTGTCAGTTGTTCAGGACATGGCGATCGGCTGATAGCTTGAAGAAGCACAAATCGGGGTACATCAACAATGACAGTTTGTTGGCGAACATGACAGACAACACTATAGATGCTGCCTTTCCATTGCCAACATGGTTTCATAAGAATTTTAGCAACGCGAATCTTACTAACGCTATCACAAAATTGTATCATTCCGATGATGAGCACAGACACCCCCTCCCAAAGAATACTGCGGGTAAAGGTACCGAGAACACCGTCGCCAGTAATACTGCAACAAGCATCACTGGAACTAAGGACGCCGCTAACACAAATACCAGCTGCCACTCTGACCTGGCAAGTTTGACGACATTATCGGCTTTGTGCAAGAATTCACCTGCTTGCTCCCCGTACCTGCAACCGCTGTATTTCCATGCCTATAACACATATCCTCAAAAGCACTCGGCATTGTATTTGTCGTGGATTACGTACACCGCATGGAATTTTTGGAATCTGCTCCAAGAGTTGCTGTCTGAATTCCAAAAGATAAGCTGCAAACGTTATGGCTGTGCCTCATGCAATTGCCTTACCGGCAAACATGGTGAGAGAGGAGCCTGTAAATGCGCTTCACTTGTGCAATGTGGCAGTGTCGTCTCAACGTTCCATAAATATGGGTTCACATTTGGAAAAGCCAAAAACTTGATGAACGCAAAAACGTGCGATGTGTTCTGTGAACAGCTTCAAAGAGTTCTCAAATCAGCACACTTCACGCACCTGTTTGATATAATCGATAAATTTGTATTTCATATTAGACTCCCCTTCATCTGGCTGAATGTCGCCCTCTGGCTCCTCTCTCTCCTCTACCTCCTCCACATCATGGTCATCCGCCTCGATCTCCTCCACATCAAATCGCATTTGCATACTCCCTCGAGTCATCGCATCGCTGCTCAATCGCTACTTGCCGCCGCACGTGTTAACAAGCATAACAGGGTGTTTTACCTGCAGCCGTAATCGTACTCACGTGTTTACTATCCACACTCACCTAGCATCACCTACTCACCTAACTTATAAATTGTGCTTTAATCTGTTGTATCACTCATTAATCGTTGTATGTGATTGTGTAATTGTTAACTAAAGTGCTGAACAAGGTGCTGACCAATGCCATGACCAATGTGATGACCAATGTGCTGACCAATGCCACGACCAATGTGCTGACCAAAGTGGTGACCAATGCCATGACCTAAGTGCTGACCAATGCCATGACCAAGTTAATGGTCACGGCAGCGATGACTAGGTCACGGCAGCGATGACACGGTCACGGCAGCGATGTCATGGTCACGGCAGCGATGACATGGTCACGGCAGCGATGACATGGTTACGGCAGCGATGACATGGTTACCAAAGTGGTGATTATTATCCACTCTACATCGCCCCTTTACCCACTCCACATCGCCCCTTTGACCACTCCACATCGCCCCTTTATCCACTCTACATCGCTCCCTAACCCACTCTACATCGCCCCTTAATCCACTCTACATCGCCCCTTAATCCACTCTACATCGCCCCTTAACCCACTCCACATCGCCCCTTTATCCACTCTACATCGCCCCTTAACCCACTCTACATCGCCCCTTTATCCACTCTACATCGCTCCTTAACCCACTCTACATCGCTCCTTAACCCACTCTACATCGCTCCCTAACCCACTCTACATCGCCCCTTAACCCACTCCACATCGCTCCCTAACCCACTCTACATCGCCCCTTTATCCACTCTACATCGCTCCCTAACCCACTCTACATCGCTCCCTAACCCACTCTACATCGCTCCCTTATCCACTCTACATCGCCCCTTAATCCACTCCACATCGCTCCTTAGTCCACCCTACATCGCTCCCTTATCCACTCTACATCGCCCCTTTACCCACTCTACATCGCCCTTTATCCACTCTACATCGCCCCTTTATCCACTCTACATCGCCCCTTTATCCACTCTACATCGCCCCTTTGTCCACTCTACATCGCCCCTTTGTCCACTCTACATCGCCCCTTTATCCACTCTACATCGCTCCCTTAACCACTCCACATCGCTCCCTAATCCACTCTACATCGCTCCTTTATCCACTCTACATACCTCGAATCACCTCGCCATAATACCGCTATGACCTCTATAAACCATCCTAATAACTTGTGCTTTGTCCCCCTTCACTTCCCTTCTTCCACCTCTTGCCACTGCCCTGACCATGTGCCGCCTAGTGAGCTTGACCAGAAATTTGACAAAATTTAGAACCCTAAAAATACCTCAAATAACAACCCTACTAACATCCTTAATAACCTTTGCTCTGGCCTTCAGACTTTTCTCGGCTTCAACTCTGAGACTAAAGGCTACGACGGCTCTGGGATTGTGTACTCTGACCTGGACAGGCTGTGTGACGGGGTGATGGGATTTTTGAGTGGTGTGCTTGGTGCGGTGAAAAACACTCAGACATACAATGTCGGTAAAAATACATTAAATTCGGTAAGTAATGAAATTAACAAACATCTTTGCTCAGGGCACGATGGTTTCACTACGCTCCTTCCCCGTCTGACTAATGAGATCGGGAAGTACAACACAGAAGTGAGAGACTCCAATGAGAAAGTTAAGAAGCCCATTGAAGAGTTGTTAAATCAGGTGGGTGATGCATTTATGAACAAGGTACAAAATATATTGCCGCAGGAAAATGAGGGTGAAGATCCCGAGAAAGTGCAGGCGGCGGAGAAGCAAGTGAACGAAATGTTGGCCAATGACATAAAAACATTCACTAATAAATTTAACGTAGCTTTTCAATTTAAAGATAATAAAGTAGATAAAGCAGAGATGAAAACTGCAATAAGGTATCTAAATCCCACGTTGCAAGTCAGGGTGAACAGCGCCTTGAAGGCAGTGCACCATGAGATTAAGAGGCTGGAAGAGCTGTCGAGGAAGGAGCATAAGAATTTGGAAGCGACAACGAATTTGATTAATGCTAAACTCACAGAAATTAAATGCACCGTAACAGAACAAATTAAATTAAAAATTAATGAACTTGTTGAGGGTCTGAGAAATCTCGTCAAGTTCATGTTGTCTGCCCTTGAGAAAGTCAAGAGTGCGATGGCCAGCTACATTGTCAAATTGGAGACGTGGATAAAGGAGGCGGACGGGAGTGTAAAACATTCCATCAGCGAGGCTGGAGCAATCGCACAAAAAGCTGTCGGAAAACAACACCAGCATGAGCTCAAGGTAAAGGCGGAGGCCGAATTGAAAGCCATTGAGAAAACGCTTGAAAATTACATCACCGGTATGGTAAGTCAAATAAATGATAACGTGACTGCGGCGCTTAAGCAGGTGATACAAACGGACGAGGCGATTAAGAAGGATCTGTACACCGTGAAAGGTAAGATAAAGGAGGCGGTTATGGCATTAGGGGAGAAGTTGGATAAGGATGTGAGAGAAGGATTGTGGAATATGGAACAAAAAATCAGTGGACATCTCACACGTATTGTAAGTAGCGCACAGAGTTTTGATACAGAATTTAGAAAAACTACACATGCTGCTGCAGCGACTATTCAAGGGTTGTATGAAGATTTTAGTAAAATCAGCAGTCTCACGGAGCTTGATACGATTGAGAGAGCGTACGGAGGCACAGTGCAAGCCCCTTTATTGAAGGCCATAGGTGGAAGACAAAATCCGTTTCAGAAGCTTACAGAATATATACGAAAGTTGAATGATGAAATCATGGAACCTGTAAAGACGCTGATGGATGACATAGGCGCAGGTATAAAAGGGTCTGTTAGTAAATTTGAAATACATAACGCTCTCAATAATTCTAAGGTTAAATCTGCAGTCACGTCACAACTCGAAGCGCTAAAGGGGATTTTAAATGATAATGGCAGAATTCCCAAAATCGGTACAGTTCTAATTGGCGACGAATCCATTACTACATATGGTGCAACTCCACTCACATTGAAAACTAATCTCTCGAATTCGGAAATTTTCGACACTGTGATCCAGAAACTTTCTAGAAACCAGATCGTAGATACAGGTGAAGTAGAGAAACTCTTCAGCACTCTCGGCAATATTGCCACAACAGTCACCCGGCACACCCAAAACGTTGTTCAAAACGTAATGCAGAATATTAAAAACAAAATTGAAGAAGAACTTAAGGATACCGTTGGGGCAGTTGAGTTGCGATTCTCGGATTTTAGCCAGCTGGTCACTGACCGCAGTGGACGTTCCGTGGGCCCTGTCTCTAATAAAGCTGAAGGCCTCCAGTGGCTGATTACCAAGTTTGAGAAGAACGTAAAACAAACCATTGAAACGCTGCAGTCAACGTTTAACGATACATTTAAGCAAACTGGTGCAATTCCTCGAGGTAAAGACAAATATGAGTTTGGACCGAAGCTCATGGAAGCATTCAACACCACTAACGCTGATCTCGTAAAGGGAGACGTTATGCAGAACAAACAAAATGTGCTTGACGAACACATCGGGCATGATATTTTGGCAGGTTCAGGCGACCAAAATAAAATTGCCGAAATTGCTGATACTTTCACAAAATACAGGCAGCAAATCGTGAGAGATAGCCTAACCAATCCTGACCCAAACCAGCTACAAGGCAAACTCCCCGAGGCTATCAGTGCGATTAAAACCACTGCCTCCGGCATCACCGTCCAAGGAACGAAACTGTCGATGGACAACCTTGGTAAGAAAATAACATCCGACCTCGAAGCCCTTCTAAATGCGTTTTCTGCAACTGGTAAAGTCGTGAAGGATAAATTGGTACAGCTGCAGAAGGACATTGGTATGGGTACTAAAAATGATAATACACTACAGAAAATCCACGACAAACTCAGTGATATTCTTACCAAAGATTTCGCGAAAGCCATCGACGAGGCGAGAAACTTCGACGCCATTGCTTCCACAAGATGCCGAGAAACCATCGGACTACTCACTGAACACGTGAATTCCTGTGCTTCGTCCGCAATGTCCACACTCACTACCCACGCCCACCAACAATACGTCCTTTCCCTCAAAGAAGCGCTGACGGCGTTCGCTGACAAGGTTCACAGGGAGTTGAACATGTTGGTTGGTCCTATAAATAACGATCTACATGCGGGACTTAAGGGGTTTATGCATAAAATCGAAGAGAGTTTGGTGAAGAAAATTGAAGGAATTACGACTATCGATCCCAAGGACTTCACTCAAAAGTCTCCACTCAGTAAGGGAGCAGAAATATTAAATGTTGCCTTCACGTCGTTCTACAATGCGCTGAAACAGCAATCTGGTCTAGTAGCAGACTTCTGGAAAGTCAAAGCATCGGATGAAGCGCTATACATTCTACTGAAAAAGCTATCAAATTCGCAGCACTTTAATAACGAATTTAGAGATAATTGTGATAAGCTTACGAAATCACTAAGGTCATTAACCGCTAACATATTTGCTGCTGACTCAACTTTAATCTGCGATGCATTGAGACACGGCTATACAGCACTGCTCACCGAGCTCGACAAGGCGTACGTGAATAAGTACTCTGGCATAGTATACGCCGAAGAGCTGGTGATGGAGGAGAAAACACTCACCGAATACGGGAAGAGGTGCGCCAAAGTCTTTCTTACGATTCTGAAATTCTATTGCGACGATCTTAACGGGCTGCAGAAGCATTGTGCGGAGAAGTCAGTGTGGAGGGGACGCCAAATATATGCCTCTACAAACAGCAAAGAGAACGCGCTCGGCGATTATTTGAAGAAATGTGGTTACGTGGTTGCCGACAACGAAAAGTCGAACAACGGTGAGTTGCAATGCTCTCCGCTAATGAAGGGTGAGCATATACTTAACAACCTCGATGCGGTGATCCAAAACGCACGAGGCGACGAATACCTTGCAACGTGTAAACCAAAAGAGAAGCAACATGGCTTCAGCGTAGCACACATAATTACGTGCCTTTTCGAACATGCCAATGAATACTTCCGTGTCACCCACCTGCCCATTTCGTCCGCTGGTAGGCACCCGTCTTCCATATATGACATGCTTCGCTGGTTATGTGGTCTGACGTATCACCCCGTGTACGACGATCTGTCGTTGAACGCTTTCAGTGACCTGTTCGAGAAGAAGGAGGAACCAGACTCCAACGTGCAGGGTGACAGCATCCCCGTTAAGGACGAGAAAGAAGATATGCTGGAGGCGCACCCGGCAAACATCACAGCCGTAAATCTGAGAGAGATGCTCACCGAAGTATGCCATTATTCGTACGACGTTCTCACTGCCGTGCTTGGTCACGGCCACGCTGGTGGCATCTACGCCTGCGACTTCAACACTAACCCGGATAGATTGTCCTACCCTAGTAACTCATCTAAATGTCTCGATTTGCTAACTGAGATATGCCTTCGACTATTCCATCAACTGTCGTTCTTGTATAAGCAGTGTACCTATCCCACCCAGCTGGGCGGCTGGCTTGACTGTCATTATGGCAGGGACGTCGGCGGGTCAAACTGGATCTGCAACACCATGCAATGCCCTAACCAAAACGCTGGGCAAACGCACAACCAAACATGTGACCAAAAGTGCAACCAAACACCCAAGTGCGGACTAAAATCGCCACTACAGTCTTTCTTGGAAGACGGCCTGCCAGGGTTCCTGCCGCACCCGTACGGCAAATCTGACTGCAAGATGAAGTGTGATGCGCCAAACCATTTTGGCAAGCCGTGCCAAACGCCGATGGGATTCGCCGATTTAACAAATCTGGCGTCCATTAATGGCACCGGTAAGCGTATCAAAGACGCCCTGCACCAATTTTGCGGCAAAGAAATTAGTCCACTTACCAAATTGTGCAGTGACTTAGTATGTCTTCTGCAACGTCCGCCACAGACTCTCGGTGATATGTTCGCCTTCTACTACAATTTCACCAATCGCTGGACTGTGGGTAGTAACAAGCATAGGGAAGCAGCATTCGATACCGCTGTGAACAATGCAAACTTTGGCGCTACTTATGAGGAGCTGAAGGTTTACTACATTTTTTCTGGCAGTCATTCGGCAGTGTGGAAGGGACATTCTGCTGGTAGTCTCGGTAGTCTCGTTTGCTCATCGAAGGAGTCTATAGAATGCGGCCCGTATTTGTGTCCCGTTAGTCATTTCATATACGGTACGTTCTCATCGAAACACGCCGATAAATATTTGTCGTGGATTGTCTATCAGACAACAACTTTCTACGATCTGCTCAAAAAGTTATATGACGAGTGCAACTCTAACTGCGGTCCAAAGGGATCCAACTGCTTAACGACATCCTGCGTCAAGCAGTGTCCAAGGCATAGAAAACCGCCAACCCCAAAGGAACATCATAGCGATTGTAAATCTATAGTCCAATGCAGAAAAGCACTGCCGACTTTGTCAAAGTACGGGTTCGTGTTTTTACAGCGAGCCAAGTTAAACGGGAAGGATGGACTCGAGAAAAAACGCACGTGCCAAAATTTCTGTGCGGCATTCAAAGAAGTATTTAATAAGGAGTCTATACTTGTCGAACTTATTAGAAAAATTGATGAATTCATATTTGCCATCAGACAGCCGTTTATATGGCTCAACGTCGCACTCTGGTCACTATCCCTCTTCTACCTCATCTGCGTGATGATTGGCAGACTGGATGTGCTCCACATCAGGTCACACCTGAGGATACCGTCATCGCACAAGATAACAGCGCAGTCACTGTTGGCTGCAGCGCAAGTCGGAAGGCTTGCCAAGATATCGTATCTACAACCGTGATCATCGTCACATTTGTAATTCACAGCAACTCACTTAGCGAATCACCTACTCACCTAACCGACAAACGTAGTCTAATGTCTCGAATTACTCTAGCGGCAAACTGTGAACTAAATAGCGTTGAAATTAGGTGATGACTGAACGACCATGCAACGTGCTAACCTAGCACTCAGGCAAAGTGCTAACCTAGCACCCAGGCAAAGTGCTGAGCTAGCACCCAGGCAACGTGGTAAGGTAGCATCCAGGCAAAGTGGTAAGCTAGCAACCAGGCAAAGTGCTAAGCTAGCAACCAGGCAAAGTGCTAAGCTAGCACACAGGCTAAGTGGTAAGCTAGCAACCAGGCAGAGTGGTAAGCTAGCAACCAGGCAACGTGCTAAGCTAGCACACAGGCGAAGTGATAAGCTAGCACACAGGCTAAGTGGTAAGCTAGCAACCAGGCAGAGTGGTAAGCTAGCAACCAGGCAACGTGCTAAGCTAGCACACAGGCGAAGTGATAAGCTAGCACCCAGGCTAAG
>NW_012237014.1:0-2154 GCF_000981445.1 Babesia bigemina
GCAAATTCAGCTTTGAAACCGAATTTCCCTGGGGGGTTTTTGCATCAAATCATTTCGATGTGCGTGTGGTGTTTTTAAGGATATTCCCGGCCATTATTTGTCGGGGTTGTTTTCATATCGGAGACGTTTTGGGATTGCTCAAACAGTTGTATGAACAGTGCTGCCGTAACTGCAATAAAGTAGGGTCACGATGTCATGACAGAAGTTGTGTCAATGATTGTCAAGTAAACAAATATTATGCTTCTCCGAAACCCGAATACATCGATAACATTAGGCATGAATATGCTTGCGGTTCCATTATTAATTGCCGCGCTACCCATGCAGCTATATATGCATTGGGGTTCACTTTTGGTAGCCCACATGAACTGAGCGGTGAAAAAGAGAGGAAAACAAAACGCACGTGCCAAGATCTCTGCACCGCGCTGAAACACATATGCTCCGACGGTTCTGTGCTCGCACGACTTGTCCATGAATATATTCCCAAATTCCTGTGGGAAATCAGGGAGAAATTCTTCTGGACCACTGTCGCACTCTGGCTCCTCTCTCTCTTGTACCTCATCCACATCATGGTCATCCGCCTCGATCTCCTCCACATCAAATCGCATTTGCACTCACCATCATCGCATCGCATCGCTGCTCAATCACTACTTGCCGCGGCACGTGTTAACAAGCTTAACAGGGTGTTTTATCTACAACCATAATCGTACTCACGTGTTTACTGTCTACACTCACCTAGCATCACCTACTCAACTAACTTATGAATTGTTGTTTAATCTGTTGTATTACTCATCAATCGTTGTATGTGATTATGTAGTAATTAACTGATGTGCTGATCAAGATGCTGACCAAAGTGGTGACCAATGTACTGACCAAGGTGGTGACCAATGCCATGACCAACGTGGTGACCAAGATGCTGACCAAAGTGGTGACCAATGTACTGACCAAGGTGGTGACCAATGCCATGACCAACGTGGTGACCAAGATGCTGACCAATGTGTTGACCAACGTGTTGACCAATCTGCTGACCAAGGTGCTGACCAAGGTGCTGACCAACGTGTTGACCAAGGTGCTGCCCAAAGTGTTGACCAATCACCTGACCAAAGTGCTGACCAATGTGCTGACATGGTCACGGCAGCGATGACATGGTTACGGCAGCGATGACATGGTTACGGCAGCGATGACAGTCACGGCAGCGATGACATGGTTACGGCAGCGATGACATGGTCACGGCAGCGATGACATGGTCTCGGCAGCGATGACATGGTCACGGCAGCGATGACATGGTCACGGCAGCGATGACATGGTCACGGCAGCGATGACATGGTCACGGCAGCGATGACATGGTCTCGGCAGCGATGACATGGTCACGGCAGCGATGACATGGTCACGGCAGCGATGACATGGTCACGGCAGCGATGACATGGTTACGGCAGCGATGACATGGTGACCAAAGTGGTGATTATTATCCACTCTACATCGCCCCTTAATCCACTCTACATCGCCCCCTAACCCACTCTACATCGCCCCTTTACCCACTCTACATCGCCCCTTTATCCACTCTACATCGCCCCTTAACCCACTCTACATCGCTCCCTAACCCACTCCACATCGCCCCTTTATCCACTCTACATCGCCCCTTATCCACTCTACATCGCCCCTTAACCTTCTCTAATCGCTCCCTTATCCACTCTACATCGCCCCTTTCACCACTCTACATCGCCCCTTTCACCACTCTACATCGCCCCTTCATCCACCCTACATCGCCCCTTAACTCACTCCACATCGCCCCTTAACGTCCTCTAATCGCCCCTTAATCCACTCTACATCGCTCCCTAACCCACTCTACATCGCCCCTAAACCCACTCTACATCGCCCCTTAATCCACTCTACATCGCCCTTTTACCCACTCTACATCGCTCCTTTACCCACTCTACATCGCCCCTTAATCCACTCTACATCGCTCCCTAACCCACTCTACATCGCTCCTTATCCACTCTACATCGCCCCTTTACCCACTCTACATCGCCCCTTTATCCACTCTACATCTCTCGAATTACCTCGTCTTATTACCGCTATGACCTCTTTAGACCACATAATAACTTGTGCTTGGTCACCCTTCACTGCCCTTCTGACTGAGTCCATCGACTGGTTGAT
>NW_012237015.1:0-2693 GCF_000981445.1 Babesia bigemina
GACGCATCGTTAATTAAGCAGCGGAGTGAGGTTACAAAGCACATCAGTAGCAGAATTAATGAGGTACAGAAAACGTTGAATAAAAAATTCGATAAGATTACCGCTAACATTGATATTTTTAGGAAACAGAAAGCTACGCACTTAAAAAATATAGAGGATGCTGTGAAAGCAGCCGATAAGCTGGCGGAGGATTTGCTTGCTACAACAGACAGAGGTTTTGAGAAGAAGTACAAAGATGTAATCGCTCATCTGTTTACTGAAATTAAAGATAAGGTCGAGGACTTCACTGGAAGCGACTCCGGTAAAAGTACAGAACTTCTGACTAATTTCAACACTGTTAAAGTCGAGGTCGGTAAACTGGAAGGAAAGGTACGACACGGGTTGGAGGAGTTGAAGAGAAATATCGAAAAACTTGCAGATGATGTTTACGATAATGAAAGCAACATTCTTGTTAGAGATGCGTTACGTGCACTTCAGCAGGCTAAACGTAAACTCGTTGAGGCACACGGCAAAGCATCAGCGCCTTCCAATAGTTTGTTGAATAAGTACAGCGGTGCGGCTGGACGGTTTCACGAGCAATTCGAAATTTTGATTAAGGGTGTTGAGGCACTTAACACGTCTGCTGTTACTAGTGAAATGAACACATTGGCATCTGCGGTTGGGGTGCAATTAGAACGTCTGAAGGATATTCATACAACCGTTAAGGGAGAAGTGGACGAGAAGTTTGGCAATCTGAAGAATACATTAAGTAGTCAGATTCAGGCACTTAAGGACGCCATAAAGTCGCAGTTGCAGGAGTATGTTAAAAAGTTTGGGGAAGGTGGCGATAATAATAGTTGGCAAAACAGTGATTTGAATAAGTGTCTTACTGAAGCCAGAAAATTCCTTGGAAAAAGCGCGGTCGTTGATTTAATAGATGCTATAAAAACAAATGGGCAAAAGATTGCTGAATATTTGATTGCCCAGATTAAAGATGGTGACATTGAATCTCTCGCGGACAACGCAGCCAAAGAAGGTACAAAGCGTTATCAAGATGCGCTTGGTATGAAGATCAATGGCGAATCGGGAACTGGAGACCTAACTGGCGGTATCAAGGGTGAGATACAGAAGGAAATGGACAAACTCAAACATCCAAATAAAAATGGGCAAGGATTCCAAAAGGCATTCAGCAATTTCGAAAAAGCTCTTGAAGCTGTTCGTCAATCATCGAAACCTGTCAAAATCGCAGAGACAGATGTACAAAACCAAGTGTACGCATTGATTGCTGCTGTAGAGAGTCTCGGCAACTCCATCAACGACTTCGATGAAGCAGCTAATGAGCGTATTAAGGATGTGGCCGAAAAGGCTATTGTGGAAGCAGCCAACACTATCGGCGCAAGTAATGGTGATATTGATGTGAAAACATTGATGACACAATTTGATTCAGCTAAAAGTGCAATGGACCAGGCCGTTCAGCAAATTCAAAAGGAGCTGACGGAACTTCAGACCCTTCCAAATACTGTAGATAAAAATCGTGAAAATACCAATCTTATTATGGCTGAAGTGAAATCTAGAATAGAGGAGATAAAAAAAGAAATCACCGCCATCAACCAACCCATCGAAGCCGCTCAATCAGCCCTCGAATCAGCCATTGGGTCAATCGAAAATGTATTGAAAGACACTCGACAAACTGCGATGTTCGAATTTGCGGCTCTCCAAGGTAATCTGCGGAGTCGGGTAAATGAATGTTTCGATGAAATCGAAGAGTATATCCAAAAGATGTTCGCAAAGGAAAAAAACGTCGAATTCCTGTCTCTGAAAAATTCCATTGTTGAAGAAATTCCAATAATTAGGAATACAATTAACGAAGATACCAAGGCAGGCCTCAAGGGACTGATGAACAAGCTAAGCGATGTTATCGCCGTACTTAAAGGCGCTGATACCAATCTAAGCACATATTCAAACTGGGTTAAAAGTTTCTATGAAAAGTTCCTGACGTCCCTCCAATCCCAGCCCGACCTCTCCGACCACTCCCCTCGTCTCACCCCCCTCACCGGCGCCCTCTCCGCCCTGCTGTCCACAATGCACGACCACAAACACTTCTCTGCCGCCGTCTCCCGCAAGCTCGCCGACCTCCAAACACAGCTCGTCACCCTCACCCCCTCTGCATTCTCCCAGGCCTCCCCGCTGCTCAACGTCGTCAAGGCCGGCGTCCAGGCGTTCCACGGGGAGCTCGCGAAGCAGTACGTCAGCAGGTACTCGGGGGAGAGGTTCACTGATGAGGTGGTTAAAGATAAGCCTTTATCTAATCCTAAAACAGTTATACCTCCCGCAAAAGCTGTTGACAACACCGAAATAACCGAGTACAGAAGGAAGTGCGCGAAGGTGTTTTTGACGCTGCTGGATATACTGAGTCATGGTTTCTATAAGATGGCAACAGAATGTCCTAAATTGTGGAAAGGCAAGCAAATTAATACGTATGAAGAGAATGCATTTGGCAAATGGCTAGAGGAGCAAGGCTACGAATTGAACTCCGAGGGCGGTAAACAGCATGGTGAGCTGCAGGACAAGAGAGAGATGAAAGGTCAAGAGATTTATGAGAAGCTGCTTACCAAAAAATTAGAGAACCTACCACAAGTAGATTTTGCAAAATGGAAAACGGAAATGATTAGGCAAAACAAAGGTAGCAACCGTAATATTAGAGAAATCAACGT
>NW_012237016.1:0-22232 GCF_000981445.1 Babesia bigemina
AGGGGCGATGTAGAGTGGGTAAAGGGGCGATGTAGAGTGGATAAGGAGCGATGTAGAGTGGGTTAGGGAGCGATGTAGAGTGGATTAAGGGGCGATGTAGAGTGGGTAAAGGAGCGATGTAGAGTGGGTAAAAGGGCGATGTAGAGTGGATTAAGGGGCGATGTAGAGTGGGTTTAGGGGCGATGTAGAGTGGGTTAGGGAGCGATGTAGAGTGGATTAAGGGGCGATTAGAGGACGTTAAGGGGCGATGTGGAGTGAGTTAAGGGGCGATGTAGGGTGGATGAAGGGGCGATGTAGAGTGGTGAAAGGGGCGATGTAGAGTGGTGAAAGGGGCGATGTAGAGTGGATAAGGGAGCGATTAGAGAAGGTTAAGGGGCGATGTAGAGTGGATAAGGGGCGATGTAGAGTGGATAAGGGGCGATGTGGAGTGGGTTAGGGAGCGATGTAGAGTGGGTTAAGGGGCGATGTAGAGTGGATAAAGGGGCGATGTAGAGTGGGTAAAGGGGCGATGTAGAGTGGGTTAGGGGGCGATAAAGAGTGGGTCAGGGAGCGATGTAGAGTGGATTAAGGAGCGATGTAGAGTGGGTAAAGGAGCGACGTAGAGTGGGTAAAGGGGCGATGTAGAGTGGGCAAAGGGGCGATGTAGAGTGGGTAAGGGAGCGATGTAGAGTGGATAAAGGGGCGATGTAGAGTGGATAAAGGGGCGATGTAGAGTGGTGAAAGGGGCGATGTAGAGTGGTGAAAGGGGCGATGTAGAGTGGGTAAGGGAGCGATGTAAGGTGGATAAATAGGCGATGTAGAGTGGGTTAGGGAGCGATGTAGAGTGGGTAAAGGGGCGATGTAGAGTGGATAAAGGGGCGATGTGGAGTGGATAGAGGGGTGATGTAGAGTGGATAAGGGGCGATGTGGAGTGGATAAAGGGGTGATGTAGAGTGGTGAAAGGGGCGATGTAGAGTGGGTAAGGGAGCGATGTAAGGTGGATAAATAGGCGATGTAGAGTGGGTTAAGGGGCGATGTAGAGTGGGTTAAGGGGCGATGTAGAGTGGGTTAAGGGGCGATGTAGAGTGGGTTAAGGGGCGATGTAGAGTGGGTTAAGGGGCGATGTAGAGTGGGTTAAGGGGCGATGAAGGGTGGGTTAAGGGGCGATGTAGAGTGGGTTAAGGGGCGATGAAGGGTGGGTTAGGGAGCGATGTAGAGTGGATAAAGGGGCGATGTGGAGTGGATAAGGGGCGATGTAGAGTGGATTAGGGAGCGATGTAGAGTGGATTAAGGGGCGATGTAGAGTGGGTTAGGGAGCGATGTAGAGTGGGTTAAGGAGCGATGTAGAGTGGGTTAGGGAGCGATGTAGAGTGGATAAAGGGGCGATGTAGAGTGGATAAAGGGGCGATGTAGAGTGGATAAAGGGGCGATGTAGAGTGGATAAAGGAGCGATGTAGAGTGGATAAAGGAGCGATGTAGGGTGGATAATAATCACCACATAGGTCAGGTGCTTGGTCACCACTGTCATCGCTGCCGTAGCCATGTCATCGCTGCCGTGACCATGACATCGCTGCCGTGACCATGTCACCGCTGCCGTGACCATGTCATCGCTGCCGTGACCATGTCATCGCTGCCGTGACCATGTCATCGCTGCCGTGACCATGTCATCGCTGCCGTAACCATGTCATCGCTGCCGTGACCATGTCATCGCTGCCGTAACCATGTGCTCGCTGCCGTGACCATGTCATCGCTGCCGTAGCCATGTCATCGCTGCCGTGACCATGTCATCGCTGCCGTAACCATGTCATCGCTGCCGTGACCATGTCATCGCTGCCGTAACCATCAACTTGGTCAGCACCTTGGTCAGCACCTTGGTCAGCACTTTGGTCACCACTTTGGTCAGCACTTTGGTCAACACATTGGTCAACACGTTGGTCAGCACATTGGTCACCACTTTGGTCAACACATTGGTCAGCACTTTGGTCACCACTTTAGTTAACTACTACACAATCACATACAACGATTAATGAGTGATTCAACAGATTAATGCACAATTCATATGTTAGGTGAGTAGGTGATGCTAGGTGAGTGTAGATAGTAAACACGTGAGTACGATTATGGTTGCAGGTAAGATATCTTGCTGAGTTTGCCAACACGTCCAGCGGCGAGTAGCGATTGCGCGGCGATGCGATGTGATGACGGTGAGTGTAGATGCGATTTGATGTGGAGCAGGTCGAGGCGGATGACCATGATGTGGATGAGGTACAACAGAGAGAGGAGCCAGAGGGTGAGGACAAGGTAGGAGAAGGGTGATCGGATGATCCAGAGAAATTCGTCACACTTATCAAATAATTTGGTGAAGTAATCAGACTTAAGTACTTTGCTTAATATGTTGCAGAAATCGTTACATGTCTTCTGGTATTTAGAACGATTCAATTCTACTGCATTGTTGAATATGAAGCCATACTGGTACAAGGTTGGGGAGACGCCGTTGCAGGTTACGATGGATTCACACTGGCACCGTGACTTCTCATCGCCATGTTTCCCTTTCTTACATTTGTCGGCTCTCATGCAGCTGTTGCAGCCCCAATCCTGGCAAGCGATGGAGCAGAAAGCAGTATATAAATTGTTAAGCAACGTCCAGAAATCCCATGGTAGATACACGGCCCAGTAGAGGTATAGCTTGGCGTTTTTGTTGGCGATGTATTTGTAGCAGTCGGCGTAAAGAGATGAGAGATAGGGTGCACAGGGATGTTTGTTGCAGAAGTCATTGGATGCGAGATGCCTGAGGTGAGGATTACTGCAAGTGCTGTGTTTTACGGAGTCCGAACCGTACGCGTCGACGAGCGCACTGGTGAGATCGCCAGGTTTGTCACATAGGCGGATGGACAGCTCCTTGGTTGAGTCTTCGAAAGCATTTTGGACGCCTTTCTTACCAACAATATCTCCTTTGTGCCAATCGGCAACCAATGATAACGCAAAACCGAAGTGTTCTGGCAACGTTTTTGGCGGTTTGGTAACAAGGCAGAATAGCGATGCGAGATGTTTATTCTCGATGATTTTAGTGAGTATAGAACACAGGTCTTTGCCTGTCTTCGTGCTTCCTGAAAAGCCTCGGAAACCAAGCGGCGTTATGCAGGGCTGGCCTTTTCTCGAAGTAGACGGGCAGGTGGCGCAATCGTATTTACAGCCGATGGAACTCAATTGGTGAGGAAGGTGACCAGGTAAGCAATCGTTAAGATAACTCATTAGAGGAGAAGTTGGCTGGCACTTTGGTTGGTCATTTGGTCGGCACGCTACTTCGTCGGTAATATGCTCTTTGCATGGCCATTTGGTTGTCCTTATGTTTTTGCCGTACTCGCATTCTTGCCAGCCGCCGTGCTGAACGCTGAGCTTACATCGGCTGTACATGAATTGCAGCGGTGGCAATAGCCTACTGAGGACGTCCATGAGCATGCCTAAGCAATCCTCACCGGAAGTCGGATAATGAAAGCCCAGTGAGTTGTTAGAGAAGTCAGAAGCGTACATGGTATGCGCGTTTCCGGTGCCGAGGATGTAAACTAAAAGGTCATATGCCGTGGAGCAAAGATGTTCTATTGCCGCGCGTGTGCCGTCATACTCCATCGCCTGTGGATATGCCTTCACGGGTTCAACGCCGATCACTGCCGACAATTCGCCGTCGGTGACCTGCTTTGGATCTATGAACAAGTCACTGAGAGCGTCATTTAGCATCGCTTCGTAACCAGCGGTGCACTGCAGACCAGACAGCCAGCAGAGCATTTCGAAGATGCTACACGGGCGTTTCTTGGCGGCAAAAGTGGCGACGTGGCCCACCTGGTAGTACGTTTGAAGGCAGTCGTGAAGTTTTTGAAGAGAGCCATTTCTCTTAATGTCTTTAAAAATATGTCTGTCATCATCTCGGAAAAGACGTTTGTAGATGAAGAACACTGTCATCCTCTTGTGGTCTTGCAATTCACCATTCTGCTCGCCAAAGTCCGAAACATCGTAGCCTTGGTCACGGAAAAACATGCCAACAATGGTCGATTTATTTATCTGTTCACTGCTGGTAGATGACTGACAATACTTCACCAATCTGTTTAATTCCGTATGCAAGATGGATAGCACGTGCAGGAAAACCTTCGAACAATTTCTGCCATACTCCCTCAATTCGTATTTCGTTGTGGCCTCTCTCGTTGTAATAACCTCTTTGCGGTCCACGAGATCTTTCTCTAATGTTTGACTATCGTACGCGCTTATGTACACCTTGTTCAACTCTCCAACAAATCCACCAAGCCCCCTGGTGACACTGTCCAGCACCGGACTGTTCGGCCTGTCGAAGGTTTCTGGCTTGAGCATGGCAACTGCCTGGCTCAACTTATCAAGCTTCCCGTGGACCTGGTGATCGTATCTATTAGTCTCCTGAAGGTGAGAAAGTAGGTCATTAAATGAGACGTTGATCTCTCCCAGCTTGGCGGTGTAGACGGTGTCGTCAGTTTCAGGCAGTTGTTTCTTTTTATCTTCTTCCTTATGTAATCTATCGATTTCCGTCTTCAGGTAACCCTTAAGTGGCCAGAAGAATTTCTGGAATTTCTCGGATAAGTTTCTGAACGCCTCCTTATGATTCACATTATCTTGAGATAGTTCACGTACCAAATTGCTAAGTTTTTCAATATTGTCATTCGACGTATCACCATTATCCTCCATTACGCCTTGCAACGTCCGCATGAACCCTTTAAATCCCTCCTTTCTGTCCTTGTCGATTAGATCCGGCAGAGGTTGTAGCTCATTCGTGATCTTGTCCGCGAACGCGGCGAGGAGGGATTTGATGGAGGAGACGTAGTTGCGGCGGGCGGCGGTGGTGAGGGTGGAGAGGGCAAAGCCTACGTTGTCGTTTACATATTCTTGAAGACGATTGATAGTGTCAGTTCTTGATTTGTCAGCGTCGGATCTGATAAAAACGTCGGTGGTTTGTATTACACGGTTGAAATCATTGTGCAGACCGTAGAGATCATCTTTGATTTTTTTAAGTTTCTCAGCTACGGTTTGCATTTTGAACACGTGTAGATTTCCATTTAAATGTTTTCCAGTCTCCATTAAAGCCGCAATGAGAGCGTTGAGATTTTGCCTGATTTGGTCGACGAATCCGATAGTGTTACTTGGGTCGGACTCGTCGCCGTTCAATTTATTACCGAATGTATCGAAGCCATTGTATCCAAGCTGCTTGATCACCTCAACGAGACTGCCACCCATTTTATCAATATCACCGGACGTAAGAGCGTTAATACTTTCTGTTGTTTGGGCAACAAAACTTCCGTAACCGGAGAATTTGCTTTCGGGCAGCTTAGTGATTTTTTCAGCACCACTCTGTCCGATCTCCGCTTCAAGCGTAGTCTTAACCTGCTGGATAGCGTCGTCGACGGCTTTGGCGAAATTAGAAGCGCCGGTGGAGCCTGATTCGAATGCTTGTTTGAGATTTCCATGAAGCCTTTTAATTTGTGTATGAGCGGCCCCCAGCGCCGTGTCGATCTTGTGGCCATAGTCAATATCATCAATTGTTGTGTCATCCAGGCCGTTAAATTGCGTACCGATGTCTTTGACTTGCTGTATCGCATCCTTCACGTTTTTTATTTTAGACGCTTCGATGAATCGTCTAAGTTCCGCAGCAACATGCTTAAATCTGTTTGCTACGCATTGGAAGATAGATTTAAGCGCGTCTGTAAGATCGGGTTTGTGTGATTGATCACCGCTTTTTACTTGCATTTCAATCGTCTTTGCTGCCTTGCCGATTGTTGAATTTAGAGTTTTTGTGAGTTGAACATCCACATGATTAGCGAATTGCTCAAGCCATTCCCCAATATTTGTAATTTCAGCACCTTTAAGCTTTTCCTGCGCAGCAAGGTTAATATCGGTATTCATATATTTTGGAAGGTGCTGATTGATGACTAATTTTACGTTGCGAAGTTTTGCAGGCCTGTCAAGACCACTGAGCTTTCCAAAATTATCCGTGACATACACAAATAGTTTACCATGTACTACACCATCCTCTATAATCTCTGCAATCCACTTGGTCAATAATGTCTCAAAACTATCTCTACTAAATTCTTTGACGTATTCCGTCACTCCATTAACAAGTTGCGTTAGACTTGAATCTCTCACTCGTGTACCAGTCAAAATCTCAACATCACCCGTAAGCTGCTCTTTAAGCGCATCCCAATTTTGATATATACTATCATACGTTCCGCCGGTTACTGGTACTTTCATTGGTTCACCTAGAAGTCCCTTAATTCCTTCAACCTCGCCTTTAATATGTTTCATAATTTCCTCAATTTTTTTATTTTTCTCATTCGCTGGTCCCGGTGTTCCGGTAATATTAATATATAGTGATCCAATCCTATTCTCAATTTCCTTCACCTCCCTTTCCACCGCCGTTTTCACCTTATACAAATCTTTCTTCAGCTCGCCGTCCATCTCTTTTACCGCATTCAAAGCATCTTTAACCAACTGCTTGACATGCTCATTTGCGCTTGCATACGAATCCTGAATTCTCGTTGTGATATCATAAAGTTTTTCCTGTTTATCTGTGCCGATTGTGTTTTGTACAAGTGGCTGCACGTGCGTTTCGCTTAGGTTATCTATAAATTGCTTAGCTTCATCTATCCATTGTATCAACTGCTTCACATATTCCCAGAGTCTTTTATTAATTTCTTCCAACTTAACTTTTATATCCTCGACCTTGAATTTCAAAATGTCCACTAGACTTGTGACATCGTTTCTAATCTTATCATTTACATTCATTTTCAGCTCATCAAGCACTTCACGGATTTTGGTCTCCATTTTCTCTAAATCTTTCTTTTCCTTCCTACTATACTTTTGAAGCCTACCACGTTCATGAAGCACATTATTTTTGCCGTTAATGACCTTATCACGTAATGTAATGTTTAAGTCTAATACATTATTATGGGATTCGTACATTCCATTTTCGAAGATCAACGCATTGTCCAGTGAGATGCGCACCAAGTTCCAGGCCTCGATCGCTGCTGTAGAAGTTTTTCCTGAATCTGCAACAGCATTATCATTCAAATCGCTACTTACCTGATTTTTTAGCGCAGTCATCTTTCTGTCCATATCATTTATTACACCCTTCACCCTCTCATTCCCCTCCTGCACGTCCCTGTTATACGCCGCGATGCTCTCAGGCAACTTGGTGAAAAGCCTTTTAAAGCCCTCGTGCCCTGAGCAAAGATTATGTTCAATTACGCTACTTACTAGATTTCTAAGCGTTATTTTACCCACACTGTAAGGCTGTTTCTCGCTGACATCCTTAAGCACCTGATACAAAAATCCCATCACCCCGTCACTAAGCCTATCCAAGTCAGAGTACACAATCCCAGAGCCGTCGTAGCCTTTGGTGGCAGAGTTGAAGCCGAGGAAAGTTTCGAGGCCGGTGCAGAGGTTATTAAGGATGTTAGTAGGGTTATTATTTAAGGTAATTTTGAGGTTCAAAATTTTGTCAAATTTCATGCCAAGCTCCCTAGGCGGCACACGGTCAGGGCAGTGGCAAGCGGTGGAAGAGGGGAAGTAAAGGGTGACAAGGCACAAGTTATTAGGATGGTTTATAGAGGTCATAGCGTTAATATGGCGAAGTAATTCAAGGGATGTGGAGTGGGTTAGGGAGCGATGTAGAGTGGGTTAGGGAGCGATGTAGAGTGGGTTAAGGGGCGATGTAGAGTGGATAAAGGAGCGATGTAGTGTGGATGAAGGGGCGATGTGGAGTGGATAAAGGGGCGATGTAGAGTGAGTTAAGGGGCGATGTAGAGTGGGTTAGGGAGCGATGTAGAGTGGGTTAAGGGGCGATGTGGAGTGGGTTAAGGGGCGATGTAGAGTGGGTAAGGGAGCGATGTGGAGTGGACAAAGGAGCGATGGAGAGTGGATTAAGGAGCGATGTAGAGTGGATTAGGGAGCGATGTAGAGTGGATAAAGGGGCGATGTGGAGTGGGTTAGGGAGCGATGTAGAGTGGGTAAGGAGCGATGTAGAGTGGGTAAGGGAGCGATGTAGAGTGGGTAAGGGAGCGATGTAGAGTGGGTAAGGGAGCGATGTAGAGTGGGTAAAGGGGCGATGTAGAGTGGATAAAGGAGCGATGTGGAGTGGGTTAGGGAGCGATGTAGAGTGGGTAAAGGGGCGATGTAGAGTGGGTTAAGGGGCGATGTAGAGTGGGTTAAGCAGCGATGTGGAGTGGATAAGGGAGCGATGTAGAGTGGATAAAAGGGCGATGTAGAGTGGATAAAGGGGCGATGTAGAGTGGATGAAGGGGCGATGTGGAGTGGATAAGGGGCGATGTAGAGTGGATAAAGGGGCGATGTAGAGTGGGTTAGGGAGCGATGTAGAGTGGGTTAAGGGGCGATGTAGAGTGGACAAAGGGGCGATGTGGAGTGGATAAAGGGGCGATGTAGAGTGGGTTAGGGAGCGATGTGGAGTGGGTAAAGGGGCGATGTGGAGTGGGTTAGGGAGCGATGTAGAGTGGGTTAAGGGGCGATGTAGAGTGGATAAAGGGGCGATGTGGAGTGGATAAGGGGCGATGTAGAGTGGGTAAAGGGGCGATGTAGAGTGGATGATAATCACCACTTTGGTCAGGTGGTTGGTCACCACTGTCATCGCTGCCGTGACGATGTCATCGCTGCCGTGTCCATGTCATCGCTGCTGAGTCCATGTCATCGCTGCCGTGACCATGTCATCGCTGCCGTAACCTTGTCATCGCTGCCGTGACCTTGTCATCGCTGCCGTGACCATGTCATCGCTGTTGTGTCCATCTCATCGCTGCCGTGACCATGTCATCGCTGCCGTAGCCATGTCATCGCTGCCGTGACCATTTCATCGCTGCCGTGACCATGTCATCGCTGCCGTAACCATGTCATCGCTGCCTTAACCATGTCACCGCTGCCGTGACCATCAACTTTGTCAGCACTTTGGTCACCTCACTGCTCATGTGATTGGTCATCAACGCAATCATTACTGTCTAGCACATTAGATGTCTGTTGCCAGTTAGGTGATCAGTGGGATTTGGATGACGATGTTAGCGCTAACAAATTGCTGAGTTCAGCTGTAGAACGCGATGCAGAAGGGTATCTTGCGGACGAGGAAATCGCGGATGTTGCGGCCCACCGGGAAGCGGAAGATGCACAGGTCCAGCAGGATGATGGCGACGATGATGGCAACGATGACGGCGGCGATGACGGAGTAGGGAGGGGGGGAAGGTGGAGTAATGTTTTCATCTTGGGTCCGAGCTTCGAGATTCCTCGATTGCTCTTCGGTGGCCTGAAGATGCTCTTGCCTTGGGAGAGAGGGGGGAGCAGCGGGGGCTTGGCACATATCTGCCTGCTCTGAGCATTTCCTTATACAACATTCACATTTACAGTTTTTAATGTCGGGACATTCTTTTGTTCTCTGTTCGCATCCCTTAGGATGGCAGTACTTGCCGCCTTGGTGTTTTCGGAAATTATAGACACAGTTATTGCAGCCCCAGCTAGTCTTACAAATTTTACAACACCACGGACAACAATAACACTCCTTAAAAGTTGGACATTTATAACCACACTCCAAACACGGAGCACCAGGCCTTATCACCACCATCTTCCCCCCCCACTCCCCTCAACCTGCAAGCATATCAATCACTCAAGCAACGCACTCACCAACTGCAACACGTACCACTGCCGCTCCCAGTCCCTTCAACCTGCAAACTATCAATCACCTAGCAACGCACTCACCAACTGCAACACTACCACTGCCGCTACCACTCCCCTCAACCTGCAAGCATATCAATCACCTAAGCAGCACTCACCAACTGCAACACGTACCACTGCCGTTCCCAGCCCCCTCAACCTGCAAACTATAAATCACTAAGCAACGCAGTCACCAACTGCAACACGTACCACTGCCGCTTTCGGTCCCCTCAACCTGCAAACATCAATCACCTAGCAACGGACTCACCAACTACCACGTACCACTGCCGCTCCCAGTCCCCTCAACCTGCAGACATATCAGTCACCTAGCAACGCACTCACCAACTGCAACACTACCACTGCCGCTCCCAGTCCCCTCAACCTGCAGACATATCAGTCACCTAGCAACGCACTCACCAACTGCAACACTACCACTGCCGCTCCCAGTCCCCTCAACCTGCAGACATATCAGTCACCTAGCAACGCACTCACCAACTGCAACACTACCACTGCCGCTCCCAGTCCCCTCAACCTGCAACCTTATCAATCACCTAGCAACGCACTCACCAAATGCAACACGTACCACTGCCGCTACCAGTCCCCTCAGCCTGCAAACATATCAATCACCTACGCAACGCACTCACCAACTGCAACACGTACCACTCCCACTCCCAGTCCCCTCAACCTGCAGACATATCAGTCACCTAGCAACGCACTCACCAACTGCAACACGTACACTGCCGCTACCAGTACCCTCAACCTGCGAACTATCAATCACCTAGCAACGCACTCACCAACTGCAACACGTAACACTGCCGCTCCCAGTCCCCTCAACCTGCAAACTATCAATCACCTAGCAACGCACTCACCAACTGCAACACTACCACTGCCGCTCCCAGTCCCCTCAACCTGCAAGCATATCAATCACCTACCAACGCACTCACCGACTGCAACACGTACACTGCCGCTCCCAGTACCCTCAACCTGCGAACTATCAATCACCTAGCAACGCACTCACCAACTGCAACACGTACCACTGCCGCTTACAGTCCCCTCATCAACACGTACCCTCACCGCTGTATCCCCCCAGCCCAGGCCACTGACACCCACGCTGCCCAGGATACCACGGCCACACCTGACGCGACGCATGTCATCAGCATCAACCGTCACTCTAAATTATTCACTATTCGCAACGTCATTGAAATTGCAGCGAACCCCGTGAGCTCAACTCCCACAGTGCAGCAGCACCGTGCTACAAGCCGCCGTATCGGCGCCATACTGGCGGAGCGTGTCGGCTACGTGCCTAAATGTGATATTAACAATCGCTACATTGCCGCCTATAAATGCTACTTAACCGAGCCAACGCGGATTACGCCACCCTGCCAGTTACTCGCAACACACGAATTAGGTCACCCGCCGCGGCCCTCACGGCCGCCTACGTCAGCAACCAATCACCTAGCCTCACGCAACACTGACTCAATGGGCAACGCAGACGCCACTCACAGTCAACGCCTAACTCAACGCAACAACCAAATTACGGTTCATCCGCCAGCTTAGCACTTTGCCTGGATGCTAGGTTAACACGTTGCCTGAGTGCTAGGTTAACGCTTTGCCTGGTTGCTAGGTTAGCACTTTGCCTGGGTGCCAGCTTACCACTTTGCCTGCGTGCTTGCTTACCACTTTGCCTGGGTGCTAGGTCAACACTTTGCCTGCGTGCTAGGTTAGCACTTTGCCTGGATGCTAGGTTAGCACTTTGCCTGGGTGCTAGCTTATCACTTTGCCTGTGTGCTAGCTTAGCACTTTGCCTGTTTGCTTCGTCGTTCACTCATCACCTAATCTAGGTGCTATCTAGTTCACAAGTTACCCCTTGAGTAATTCGAGACATTAGACTACGTTTGTCGGTTAGGTGAGTAGGTGAATTGTTACGTGAGTAGTGTGAATTACAAATGTGACGATGATCACGGTTGTAGGTACGATATCTTGGCAAGCCTTCCGACTTGCGCTGCAGCCAACAATGATTGCGCCGTTATCTTGTGCGACGACGGTATCCTCAGGTGTGACCTGATGTGGAGCACATCCAGCCTGCCAACCATTACGCACATGAGGTAGAAGAGGGACAGTGACCAGAGGGCTACGGTGGTCCAGAAGAATTTCTCCCGGATTTGCCAAAGGAAATCGGGAATCGTTTTGTTAACGAGCATATATAAAGCGTTACCTGGTCTTACGACGAACCCCAATGCCTGGCAGAAATCTTCACATGTACGTTTTTTACGTCTACCGTCATCACCACTCATTTCGAACGGACTGCCGAAAGTGAATCCTGCTGAGTACATAGCTGCATGGGTAGCTCGGCATTTAACAATAGAACCACATGAATCTTCATGCTTAATATTTTCAAAACCAGCCGGGTTAGCGTCTTCAGTGGGCTTCTTATATCCATAGCTGAACCTGACTTGACAATCCTTGACACAGCTCTTGTCATAGCAACGC
Source organism: Babesia bigemina (assembly GCF_000981445.1). Classification (NCBI taxonomy): domain Eukaryota; phylum Apicomplexa; class Aconoidasida; order Piroplasmida; family Babesiidae; genus Babesia; species Babesia bigemina. The sequence continues at coordinate 12,187 of NW_012237016.1, forward strand.
TTGCCAGGTCTATTGCAGTTTTGGCAGCATTCGTCATACAATTTCTTGAGTAAGTCGTAGAATGTTTCGGTAATGTATACTACCCATGACAGGTAGTGGCTTGCGTGGTACTTAGAATATACCACCATGATGTCGTTGCTGATTGGTTGCAGGTACCGACCGCAGGGTAGGCCTGGTAGTGTCTTAGAATCACAAGCTACAAGACTAAGCAGATCACCGTTGTGTTTCGGAAGTTTGCCGGGAGCATGAGTGGCGTGACTGCTGCTGCTAAACATGGACTTAATCTCTAACTTCGTTTCTGGAATTTTGAAATTAGCGGCTTTGACGGCTAGGTTAAACGCAATCTCTCGGTGGTTCTCACGCTCGCCTTTTCCAGTCTCGTACCAGCCATTTATGAAATGGTAGTAGAACGCAAACATGTCGCCCAGCGTCTGCGGCGGACGGCGGATGAGGCATGTGATAATACTACACAGTTTAGTGAGATGCGATATGGGACCGCAGAAATTGCGAAGAGCCTCTTTCAGATGAGCGCCGGTTTTCGTATGCGAAGCAGTAATTCCGATGTCAGCCAGGCCCATAGGAGTGAGACATGGCTTGCCATGGTGATTAGACAAAGAACATTTTACGCCGCAACCAACCTTTTCAAGCCGGTGTGGCAGGAAGCCTTGTAGGCCATCTTCCAAGAAAGACTGTAGCGGTGACTTTATGCCGCACTTGGAGTGTTGGTTGCACTTTTGGTTACCACTTTGGTCAGCATTTTGATCATCCGTTTGCCTGTCCTTTCGCTCACACTCTTGGTTGGGGCATTGGTAGTCATTGCAGTGCCACGCTGATCCGGCGATTCCCTTGCCGTACCAACAATCCTCCCAACCGCCCCTGCTACGGCCATTGTAGCACTGTTTGTAGAGGAAGCATAGCTGAGTATATAATCTACAAATTATATCCGCAAGCATATCGAAGCATGCGCTAGGACTGCTGGGATATAACAAATTCTCCACGTTCATGAAATACTCACAAGCGTATCGGCCGTCACTATGACCGTGTCCGACGATGGCGATTAACGTATCGCGCGAATATAAACAGACATTGCGCAAAGTATCGGCCAATTGCTTATGATTAATAGCTGTATTAATTTCGCTTTTTAGGTTGGACGTGACGGCAACATCTAACGCATCTGCCTGTAATTTGTACTCGTCCTTTAACGAAGTCAGCAGAGTTGTGAAATAGCCTGTAACTTTACTAAACATGGGATTAAACCACAGCCCGGGAAGCCATTGGAGCATCTGACATATTGTCGTTGGAGGTTTAGGATTAGGGCGCATATTAAGGTGACAGACTTTGTAGAAGTCGGATAGCTTAGAATCGTGGAGTACGATGAGGAGGTTGACAAGCTTAACGCTCTTGTCTTTGGAATTTGCGTATTTTCCTAACATAGTTATGGTTGCAGGGTCCACATTGCTGATTACATTATTACACAGCGCAATAATTTCGTTACCTTTCAGAGATACCGAATTCCGCAACTCCCCGTCCTGCGTGTTCTTATCTTTGGGTACCTTGTAACCACGACGCTGGAACCAGTGACCGAGTGGGTTTCCATTCTCTTTTATTTTCTTATCTACGTCGTACAAACAGATATTCATATTTTGCCACTCACCTCTGAATGTCGGAGAGCACTTCATGTATAGATCATACAACTTACTACGTAATAATGACAATACCGTCAAAAATATTTTGGCGCATTTTTTTCCTTCTTCTGTAACATTTCCAGTGTTTGCATATACCAATAAAACGTTCTCAAAACCTCCCTCATACCCGTTCACATACACCCTCCCCATCTCCTTGACAAACCCCTGCAGCCCCGCTCTGACCGCATCGAGCAGCTCTGGGTGCCGGGGGTTGGCGAAGGTGGAGGGGGATAAATCGTTAGTGGCGTCTTTGAGGGAGGCAAGTTTTTCGGTGAAAGCATGATCATAATTATATGTTTTGCGTTGATTTTCATTTTTAAGATGTTCAAGTAAATTGTCGAAGTCTTCTTTGATTTTGGTTAGCTTGCTGGCTGGGTCGGTGGGCGGGGAGTTGGTTGGGGGGGTGGGTAGGCTGTTACTCTGCTGGTTGGAAGTACGTCTAGTCGTAACATTAATTTGGTCGCTGACATAATGTAGGTGTCGGTCAACATATGTTTGATAACGATCAGATGCATCTCTGAATTTTTGTGCATCCCCTTTTGCTGACGTGTGTTGCTTCATCTGCACAGCTACGAGTGACATTATATGAGTAAGATCATGTTCTTCTGCTTTCATACGCTTCATCAACCCCTTCACGCCGTTGTTGTAATCAAATGCGATAGCGGTAATCATGGCTTGGTGTTGCGTTTCTACAATTTTTTGCAGCCCATTCAATTCGCTCATTTTGGTTCTCGTGTACAGAGCTTTAGTTGTGGATTCAATTCTGTAAAATGCATTCTCAATCTGGACCTGATATTTACTGTGTATTTCGTCGATGATATCATGTGCTTCAGTTTTCGCACATTCAAATGCTGAATCCACTGATTTCTTGAGTTGGATTAGTATAGTGTCGTGCAGATTTCTCACATATTCAACGATCTTTTGTAAACCGTATACGCTTCTATGTTCAATCTGAATTAGAGTGGTATCGTCTTTACCAATCAATTCATTAATTTGAGTCAATTTCTGTTTTAGACCATCATCTACGCCCGGCGACTGAACGGCATTTTTGTCAGCCAATTTTGAAATTTCTTTGCAAAAAAAGGCAAACTTTTTTTCTGCATCCTCCATAATTGCATTGAATGTCACACGGTTTGGGAGGTTGCTTAACTGCTCATCGACCTCTATCTTTATTTTCTGGATTGCCTTCTCAAGTGCACCCGTCTTTGCGCCAGTTTGACTAACGTGTGTCTTATAATTAGTAAAAGTTGAGGCGCGGTTTAACGCAATTTTGCCATATCCTGGCAACTGCGTTTTAAGCGCATTGTCTAACGTATCATTCTTAATAGCGGACTTTAGAGTTGCATTTGTTTTCTTGAAGTCTTGCATGAATGTCTCCGTAGTATGAAGCGTTGTCTCACCGGAATCTCCAGGAATGTGTGATTTAACTTTTTCTTCAATATCCTGAATGTGCTTAGCAAGATCGGAGGTTTGTAAACTCACAGGGTCAGATATTGCAAGCTGTGTCACTTCACCGGACGCTTTATGGAGGTTTGCGTAGAGCTTTTCCACAGTTCTAAAACCCTCATCCACGTTGGCAATTTTCGATGCATCAGAATCGTCGTCATAACCGGTGAACGATTTGAGTTGTTCGCCTATCTGCTTAGCACTGGAATAGAGGGCTGAGAGCGTGGAAAGTACTACGCTTCGTAGAATATACTTATTAGTGTGACCCTTCTTAATTGAATGCTCAACTTTTTTTTCAATCTCAGTTACCATCTTCCAGACGAACTTGCTTGAATCAGTTGACTTAATATCATCTGTCGTTTTGATTTTGCTGCTCAGCTCATCGGCAAATGTTCGAAATACAGTTTGAACGGCATTCGTGTTTCCATTTATACCGCCTTTTCCTAGCGCCTGGGTGAATTTTTCCGTAGCCTTTTGAATGACGCCAACTTTAAGATTATCCGTAATTACCGATGCGATTTCCGCAATCGTCTCCGAATTAAATTCATTTTTCTTATTCTCCAATTTACTCTCATTGAAACTACTACGGTCGTAAGCAATGTATTCCTTGATGTCCTCCGTAACGGGTTGACTTCCCAAAATCGTTTGGATCCAACCCTTCACTATACCCTCGAACCCCTCCGACTCTTTAAACTTTTTAACATACTGCTCCGTCACATAAGTGACAAACCCATGTAGACCTTGATCTTTATTCTGCCCCTTAATACTATCAACGTCTTCCTTAATTTTTTTAATGATATTATCTTTAACATGCTTCTTAACACCGTCCACTATTTCACTTCTTAACGCCAACAGTCCCGTCTGAACATTTTCCTCTAGCTTAGTAATGGCTTCAAATCCGTTCTTAAAATCTTGTAATTTTCTTCCAATTTCATCCTTCATCACGGCCAAATCTGTTTTTAGTGCGTCATTCATAGTGATTACCGCTGTATGTGCCTCCTTTACCAATCTTGTAACTTCATTCTTAGCAATTTGTGCAGCGACCAAAATTTCCTCAGCATTATCTTGTAACATTCTTACAGCATCTTCCACTTTACCTCTCTCTTTTTCATCAGACCCATTGTTTAGCATCTTTACAATCGCCGCAACTTTTTCTTGCGCCTCCTTAACGAACAAATCCGCCGCTGAAATAAACGTTTTTAGTTCCTCATGAAGACTATCAACGAAGGTAATAATACCATCGATTTCAGTCTTAACTTGACTCTTCACATCATTTACAACTTCAGTGATCATTTGTTTATGTCCCACTTTTTTGTCTTTCAACGCCTTCAACAATGTGAACTTCTGAGTGACCAACTGGTAAATCGTTTGATGGTCGTCATTTTTTGACAAATCTTCAAATTTTGTTACCGCCTGTTTTACCAATTTTACGGAACATTCTAATTTACATTTTAATGTTTCATCAAGTTTTTCATACGTTGAGTCCGCTCCATTGTACGCCGTTCTGCGGAGCTCATCAAAGGCGCCAGTGAACGATTGGAGATCGACATTAAATCTCTCCCCAAGTACAGGAATTTTCATTTTCAGGTTTTCTATTGCATTATGAAACTTCAAAAAAAATGCCGTGAACGCGTTAGTTGTTGACCTGTAATTTCCTTCATACCCCTCCAACCACCCCTTCACCGCGTCGACAGACGCCGCAAGCCCTTTACGCCCGGAGCCAATATTTTTATTTAAGTCACTAATAAGTTTGTTGATGTCATTACCATCTTTTTTGTCATAAGTTATCACTTCATTTTCGTTTTTCACCGCCTCAAGCACTCCACTCAAAAATCCCATCACCCCGTCACACAGCCTGTCCAAGTCAGAGTACACAATCCCAGAGCCAGTGCAGCCTTTGGTCTCAGAGTTGAAGCCGAGGAAAGTCTGAAGACCGTCACATAAATTATCTAAAAGATTTTTAGGATCATCAGAGTTATTGTTTTCAGTAAATATGCTAAGCTTATTAGTAAGATCTTTAAGTTGTTTCTGACGCTCTTCAATGTCATTCAAAGCTTTCTTAGTAGCAGAGTCCTGATTACGGGAGTGGGAATTTTTGCAGTCAGATACAATTTGTTTATATAGGTCTAAATTACGATTATTTTCAGAGTTAACAGATTTTTCAGATTTTTTAAGTTCATCAATTTTCTTCTGGTAGAACTGGCAAGTGGACTCATTTCCCTTATACTTAACAGGGCATTCAAGTTTATCTTTTTCGGCTTGGAGGGACTTTTCAGCCTTCTCAATAGCCTCCTCAATCAACTTTTTCAAAGCTTGAGACAACTTGGTAAGCCCTTCATCACCTTGACCATTCCCATACCTAACCTGGATCAACCAGTCGATGGACTCAGTCAGAAGGTGAGGGAAGGGTGGCAAGGCAGAAGTTATTGGTATGGTTTAAGGAGGTCATAGCGGTAATATGACGAGGTGATTCGAGGGATGTAGAGTGGATCAAGGGGCGATGTAGAGTGGGTTAGGGAGCGATGTAGAGTGGATAAAGGGGCGATGGAGAGTGGATAAAGGGGCGATGTGGAGTGGGTAAAGGGGCGATGTAGAGTGGGTAGAGGAGCGATGTAGAGTGGGTAAAGGGGCGATGTAGAGTGGGTAAAGGGGCGATGTGGAGTGGGTAAGGGAGCGATGTAGAGTGGATAAGGGGCGATGTGGAGTGGGTAAGGGAGCGATGTAGAGTGGATAAGGGGCGATGTAGGGTGGGTAAAGGAGCGATGTGGAGTGGATAAAGGAACGATGTAGAGTGGGTTAGGGAGCGATGTAGAGTGGGTTATGGAGCGATGTGGAGTGTGTTAAGGGGCGATGTAAGGTGGATAAGGGAGCGATGTAAAGTGGGTTAAGGGGCGATGCAGAGTGGATAAAAAGGCAATGTGGAGTGGATAAAGGAGCGATGTAGAGTGGGTTAGGGAGCGATGTAGAGTGGGTAAAGGAGCGATGGAGAGTGGGTTAGGGAGCGATGTAGGGTGGGTTAAGGGGCGATGTAGAGTGGGTAAGGGAGCGATGTAGAGTGGATAAAGGGGCGATGTAGAGTGGATAAAGGGGCGATGTAGAGTGGGTTAGGGAGCGATGTAGAGTGGGTTAAGGGGCGATGTGGAGTGGATTAGGGAGCGATGTAGAGTGGGTTAAGGGGCGATGTAGAGTGGACAAAGGAGCGATGTAGAGTGGGTAAGGGGGCGATGTAAAGTGGATTAGGGAGCGATGTAGAGTGGGTTAGGGAGCGATGTAGAGTGGGTTAGGGAGCGATGTGGAGTGGATAAAGGAGCGATGTAGAGTGGGTTAGGGAGCGATGTAGAGTGGGTTAGGGAGCGATGTAGAGTGGGTTAGGGAGCGATGAGGAGTGGGTTAAGGGGCGATGTGGAGTGGATAAAGGGGTGATGTAGAGTGGGTTAGGGAGCGATGTAGAGTGGGTTAGGGAGCGATGTGGAGTGGTTTAGGGAGCGATGTAGAGTGGATAAGGGAGCGATGTAGAGTGGTTAAAGGGGCGATGTAGAGTGGGTTAAGGGGCGATGTAGAGTGGGTTAGGGAGCGATGTAGAGTGGGTTAGGGAGCGATGAAGGGTGGATAAAGGAGCGATGTAGAGTGGGTTAGGGAGCGATGAAGGGTGGATAAAGGGGCGATGTAGAGTGGATTAAGGGGCGATGTAGAGTGGGTTAAGGGGCGATGTAGAGTGGATAAAGGGGCGATGTAGAGTGGGTAAAGGGGCGATGTAGAAGGGGTAAATGGGCGATGTGGAGTGGGTAAGGGAGCGATGTAGAGTGGGTTAAGGGGCGATGTAGAGTGGATTAGGGAGCGATGTAGAGTGGATAAAGGGACGATGTAGAGTGGGTTAAGGGGCGATGTAGAGTGGATAGAGGGGCGATGTAGAGTGGATAAAGGAGCGATGTAAGGTGGATTAAAAGGCGATGTAGAGTGGATAATAATCACCACTTTGGTCACCATGTCATCGCTGCCGTGACCATCAACTGTCATCGCTGCCGTAACCATCAACTGTCATCGCTGCCGTAACCATCAACTGTCATCGCTGCCGTAACCATCAACTGTCATCGCTGCCGTAACCACTAACTTGGTCAGCCGTTAGGTCAGCACGTTGCTTGGTTGCTAGCTTACCACGTTGCCTGGTTGCCAGCTTACCACTTTGCCTGGGTGCCAGCTTACCACTTTGCCTGGTTGCTAGGTTACCACTTTGCTTGTGTGCTAGCTTACCACTTTGCCTAGTCGCTAGGTTACCACTTTGCCTGGTTGCTAGCTTAGCACTTTGCCTGGGTGCCAGCTTAGCACTTAGCCTGCGTGCTAGGTTAGCACTTTGCCTGGGTGCTAGCTTAGCACTTTGCCTGGGTGCTAGCTTACCACTTTGCCTGGTTGCCAGCTTACCACTTTGCCTGGTTGCTAGCTTACCACTTTGCCTGGGTGCCAGCTTAGCACTTAGCCTGCGTGCTAGGTTAGCACTTTGCCTGGGTGCTGGCTTAGCACTTTGCATTGTCTATCACTCATCACCTAATTCATGTGCCATTTAGTTCACAGGTTGCCGCTAGAGTAATTCGAGACATTAGACTACGTTTGTCGGTTAGGTGAGTAGGTGATGCTAGGTGAGTTGCTGTGAATTACAGATGTGAATACAATTACGGTTGCAGGTACGATATCTTGGCAAGTTTGCCGAGACGCGCTGCAGCCAACAATGATTGCGCGGCTATACGATGTGATGATGGTGAGTGCAGATGCGATTTGATGTGGAGCAGGTCGAGGCGGACGACCATGATGTGGAGGAGGTACAACAGAGAGAGGAGCCAGAGGGCGAGCACAAGGTAGGAGAATGGTTGTCTAATGATCCAGAGGAATTCATCGCATTTTTCAAACAGCTTCCTGAAATATTCCGAATCGAGGACATTTTTCAATTGAGCTTGGAAGTTACGGCAATACCTTTTATTGTTTATGTCCAGCAAGCTAGTTGCATTACCGAATGTGAATCCGTAGTTGTAGAACGTGCTTAATACACCTCGGCATCCAACCAGTGAGTTGCATCTACAGCTGTTGCCTACACCGTGCTGACCCTTCTTACATGAGTCAGCTGGAACACAACTAGGGCATCCCCAGTCTTTACAGGATATGTTGCAGAAGGCATCATATAGACAGTTAAGAAATCTATAAAGCGTCCATGGTGAGTAGATAGCCCATGATAGATATGTAGCTGAATCCTTCTGCGCTAAGTAATAATAGTTATCACCGCAAAGTGACTTAAGATAAGGGGCACAGTATAGATGCTTGTTAGGTAACACGCATGATTGCGTCATTGCCAGGCTTGACAAATCGGCTTTCGTTGCCTCATTATGTCGATCACCGTGAGCGCTTTCCCCGTCACCGTAAGCGTTACGAAGCGGAATTGTAAGTTTGCTGGTCTCATCGTATAGCTTAATAGAGCCTTTGGTGATGGAGGTTGCGAAGCTATCGGCAAATGTTACCACGCTATCAACTCGACGTGGCGACGCAGCACTAAGCCCCTTTGCAAGTGTCAATGCGAAACCGAAGTGTTCAGGCAGCGTAGATGGCGCCTTGGGAGATAAGCACAGCAGACGTGCAATATGAGAATTACTTAGAAGCTTGCTTATCACGTTGCATATGTCGTTTCCTGTTCTTACGCTGGATGAAAATTGCCTGAAGCCAAGCGGGGTCATGCAAGGCATTCCCAACTTAGAAGTCGTAGGGCAAGTGGCGCATTCGTATTTGCAGCCTAGTTTTGTTAATTGATGCGGCAAGTGACCGGGCAGGCAGTCGTTTAGGTACGACATTAAGGGGGACATTGGTTGACAATTTGGTTGGCACTTTGCCTGGCACGTTGCTTGGCAGCATGGTTGGTCTTTTGGTTGACACGTTGCTTTGCCGGTAGCATAATCCGTGCATTGCCACTTGGTCGTAGGGATATGCTTGCCGTACAGACACTCCCGCCAACCGTGATGTTTAGCGCTTTCTCGGCATTTGCTGTGTAGGAACTGGAGCTGCGGAAGCAATCTGCGAAGGATGTCAGAAAGCATATCAAGGCAGTCCTCACCCGAGGTTGGATAGTGGAATTGCATCGAGTTATTTGAGAAGTCACTAGCGTAGAATGTGGCAGCGTCACCCGTGCCGAGGATGGTGGTCAGCAGATCGTAGGATTGCGAACAAACGTGAATGAGTGCGTTACGTGTATCCTCATACGTGATCGCCTGCGGATAAGCTTCTATCTTGGAAGAGCCCAAGTCAAATACGGGGGTACCATCAAAGTCGTCTGACGGCTTGTTTGAATCCTCAAACGGATCACTGAGAGCGCTTTGCAACAGCGTATCGTAAACCGCGTTGCACGGCAACCCAGACAACCAACATAGAATTTCGTATATGTTACATGGCCGTTTCTTGGCAGCGAACGTCGATATATGACAGACTTGGTAGTACGTTTCGAGGCAGTGGTGACATTGTTCAAGGTACCCCGCGCCACGTACATTGAATAGTTTCATCGCACTCGTCATGATAGATTCGCCTTTCTTAGTTCTGTTCAACTCAGCGTTCTGGTTATCTGCATTTTTCGGCACTATATAACCACGTGTTTCAAAGAAGATTCCGAGCTTATTGGTTGTATTAATGGTTCTGAATCTCCAACCACCGTTACATCTCTCCTTCAGATGCGACAAATCGTTAAAGAGCGTTGAGAAAACTGTGAGACACACTTTTGCGCAGTTCTTCCCTTCCTCAGTCAAGTCATACTTCTCGTAAACCTTTCCGGGCTGAAGGACATTGTGTAAATTCTTCCTCAGCTCACCTTCGAATTTCAGTCCCGAATACCTGTTGACATAAGAATAGCACAACTGAGAGCACAGCCCGTCCAACCCGGCACGTAAG
>NW_012237017.1:0-3748 GCF_000981445.1 Babesia bigemina
GCATATCGCTCGCTTGGCCAGAATGTCCCTATGCTACTGGTTCCACGTGAACCTCATGGAGATAAGTTTATATTCTCGTAAGATAAATGCTTCTTAGCTTCCTGAGGTTTATGTAGGCGGTGGTATGAGAGAAATTTCTGAATTGCTCCAACGATGGTCTTTAAGTTGTTCTCGCCATAAGTTCCCTTCAAAGCCACCAACCAGTCAATGCCCTCCTTGAGATTGTGAGGAGCTTCAGTCAACACATTGTACACCATTTTGTGATGTGTCCTTAATTTGCGTTATTGAATACAGCAATGGATATAACCCCCTAGTGTCTCAATGGCGCACCTTCATACGTTTGTGGATCCGCAAAATAATGCCACAAAGGCACGCCATGAACTCGATAAAGGACAATAGTTATAGCACAGTCTCAACAACATAACTAAACAGATTTTCGAAGTACTCCAGTGTCTACATGATGGATGATTTGTTTCCTGGATGGTATTATCCCCTTCCAATGGTAGTGAACGTTACGGACAACCTGGAAGCTTTGGTTACGAATACGCCGTATGCAACACCTCTTCTAGACTTGAATGAAAAATACACACTGCGATAAACGAGTTTGATACCGGAGCATGCAGAGAATGATGATACCGATGGGATCGTCGGCAACACCTCATTCAACCGCTTGACAATGTCGGATCTCGATGTATCGTCTTATACGTTTTTGTGAAAAAGCATCAGACACAGCTTTAGCACGATTACTTTTCATACTGATAGCTGGGCATGCTCATAATACACGTTTCCTACACAACGCAGCAGTTAAGTTCGTATTCATAGCCACAGATGATCTATAATTAGAACCTCGAACAGTTCTTACTACAGTACGAGTTCCACTCGTGAAGATTACAGTTTGCAGCACATATGAGAAGTATAACTACTTAGATGATATTTTGAGATCGATTTTTCTTATGTGTTCGGTGAATCGTAGTGTGTGGTGTACACGTACTTAATGTGCACTTCACCACCGAGGCAGGCCGCTAAATATGATGTTCTATTCCTCAGAACTTCATATATCACACACAAAGAGAAGTGTATTGTTCCGTGTCTCTGCTGCGGTATCTAAGAGTTCCAACCCCCCAACTGGTACTACCATCTGCTTAAGTTGCCCTAGGTTGTCAAGTGGGACGTGATGAATTTCGGCATCTTGTGATGACTGGGAAATCGTTTGGCTGTTCATGTGGATGTTATAGAGTGATAAATGCATGCGTCACGTGCATTGTGGTAGTCCGTGTCATCTTTTACTTGGCTTGTAATCGAAAGCCTGCACCCAACAACTTCCATCATTATAAGTGATGATTGAAAGATCGCGACTTCAAGAAATCCTTCATAATATACCCTAGGCAGGCATGTGATTGTGTGGCCAACTATGAATGGTAATATAGCGGTTTAAGGCAAGTGGCACTCGAATCAACACATATCCACGGCAACCAAGTAGTAATGCAACATAACAGTACGATTGTGTGGAATTCAAACTGGATATGATTGTTTACGTATATATAAAATGGCTATTACTTTTGTCTTACATAATCAATATGCGATTTCCACTTCGCTGGTACGATATACAAGCAGACAAACATAGGCCGTAATGCTGGCCATTAGGGCGTACGATTTCAACGCCACCACTGAACCACGTTTTGAATAGGCAACAGAGCTAGTTTGCACATACGACACTAATATGAAGTCGTGTCAGTCAGAAGCTTTACGTAGAGGCGTTCGGTACTAGATGAATATGTTATTGGATGACATGTGAAACGAAGCGGGGGAAATGAAACGGATGAATTTGATTACAACGATAAAGCTTGCCATTGACATAATCAAAACCCTTCAATAAAACACCAATGACCCGCAGTAACTAAATGTGTGTAGACCATCACGCTGCAGTCACCGAGACTTCATTCAACAAACTATGCAAACCAACATATAGATACATACACAGGTAACTGGTATCGGTGTGTACAATATATTTGTTTCATACTTTTCGTTCGATACGAATTCAGCCTTCCAGAGCAGTACCGACCTTATGTAATAGTTTCGTCGCCTTCCTGCCAAATTAGAAGCAACTAAATTGAATAATTACGCCATATTAAATATATGTTAACATTGTGTTTTTCGGTGTTTTTGTTGTCTAGTATATGCTTCAAACACTGGAGGCATAGCTCTCAGTGGATGGACACACTTGTATGGCTGGGCAAACAAAAACTAGATGGTAATGATTGCCGACGTGTACCCCTAAAATGGTGTATCTATCCCGAAATTCCATCGGATAAAAATCAACTAATACTTATTCCTCATAAGACGACGCACCAAACCGGAGATGATAGTATAGCAATGAACCGTGTGAAATTGCTGTCAGATAAACTAGTACACAGTAGAATACACTTCCAATATGACATTAAAGACAGTCATCAGTCATATCGGACGTGTAGGTCATCTGAAGTCGAAGACGCACATGAGTGTTGTTGACGCCACAAAGCTCGCTACGCGGTATGATATGCACAAACACATATCACTACATATAGGAGGTTAGTGTCTGATGTTTACATGCGGCATTCGTTCTTATGTTGCACCTTTGCGATTAATGACGAAGGTTGATACACTTACGAGATAATTTTCGTCTAATAATTACTTCCTCAATGGCGTGTAGAGTCGTATTAATTGTTCGTATAACATCGCTTATGCAGCACATTAACATATGTTCAGATTGGACACGTGTTAAAGCGGACTGTACATACATGCACGACGAGAGTACGCTTAAACGTCAACTCTTTATGAGCCGGATTTATGGGCGTAAAGGCATTGATGGAAATCAAAGTATGCGTTTGAAACATGTCAGTGAAGAGTCGGACTGCGGATTCAGGATTATAACTGCCGAGAACTACTTCACAGGAACCAGCTGGGTATCGTACGGCAACCTGGTTGGAATTGCGGACGAATTGGCCCGACAAGGGAAGCGATCGTTGTTGGTGCCATTAGATGTGATAATGCATTCTGATAACTACTCTCTGGAGCTAATAACAAAGAATGCCAAGTCAGTGAAACGACTGGAAAGGGTTGTCTTTTGCGCCCCAGACGATGCCACGTGGAACGCAGTCCATACCCTGTTGAAGTCATAGCGGCACCTTCTCGAAACTTTTCACACGCTGTTTGAAGGCTTCGTGGGCTTGGTTCCATGATTCCTTAAACTTGGTGCCCCCCTGAGTCTCGAAGCGTATAGACGGCACGTCATCCTGAGGTGATGTGTATATGCACTTTCGGCGTACAATACAGAGGAAGGCAAAACAGTGGCACGAAAAACACAGCACAGCTTCTGCGAGTTTATGCTGAAGATGAGCCGGCGTACGAACTGACACGTTAAGTTATATACACTATGGCGAGAGCGTCATCTCTCCGTAAACAGTGAATACATACCTTAAAGGCTTTGGGCCACCACAAAAAGCAGTCCTCTATATTATTTTGCTTTTTAAGATCGACCTCTACGAACGCCTGCTCATAGAACTCGGTGAATACCATATGGGTGCCCAACGATCCACGGCCGGCGTTGCGGCAGTACGACTCCAGTGCGTTCCAGTCAACGTACTTGCGCACAATTTGCCAGTTCACATAGTCGTCATCGCTTTTGACCTTTGCGAATAGCTCCTTGTTGAAAATTTCGAGACCTTTAGCAAGGATCCGGATATGGGATTCCGTCACCTCTACCTCTAAA
>NW_012237018.1:0-4782 GCF_000981445.1 Babesia bigemina
AACGGTGCTGTCGATAGATGAGTAGCTGAATAAGATAAGATGAGTAGCTGAATAAGATAAGATGAGTAGCTGAATAAGATAAGATGAGTAGCTGAATAAGATAAGATGAGTAGCTGAATAAGATAAGATGAGTAGCTGAATAAGATAAGATGAGTAGCTGAATAAGATGAGTAGCAATAACAAGACAAATTAGAATCAAGGCTTATCTAAGGCCAGAAACAGGAAGATGAGTAGCTGAATAAGATAAGATGAGTAGCTGAATAAGATGAGATGAGTAGCTGAATAAGATAAGATGAGTAGCTGAATAAGATAAGATGAGTAGCTGAATAAGATAAGATGAGTAGCTGAATAAGATAAGATGAGTAGCTGAATAAGATAAGATGAGTAGCAGTAACAAGGCAAATTAGAATCAAGGCTTATCTAAGGCCGAGCGAAGTAGCCAGAATAAGATAAGATGAGTAGCTGAATAAGATAAGATGAGTAGCTGAATAAGATAAGATGAGTAGCAGTAACAAGGCAAATTAGAATCAAGGCTTATCTAAGGCCAGAAACAGGAAGATGAGTAGCTGAATAAGATAAGATGAGTAGCTGAATAAGATAAGATGAGTAGCTGAATAAGATAAGATGAGTAGCTGAATAAGATAAGATGAGTAGCTGAATAAGATAAGATGAGTAGCTGAATAAGATAAGATGAGTAGCTGAATAAGATGAGTAGCTGAATATGATAAGATGAGTAGCTGAATAAGATAAGATGAGTAGCTGAATAAGATAAGATGAGTAGCTGAATAAGATAAGATGAGTAGCTGAATAAGATAAGATGAGTAGCTGAATAAGATAAGATGAGTAGCTGAATAAGATAAGATGAGTAGCTGAATAAGATAAGATGAGTAGCTGAATAAGATAAGATGAGTAGCAATAACAAGGCAAATTAGAATCAAGGCTTATCTAAGGCCAGAAACAGGAAGATGAGTAGCTGAATAAGATAAGATGAGTAGCTGAATAAGATAAGATGAGTAGCTGAATAAGATAAGATGAGTAGCTGAATAAGATAAGATGAGTAGCTGAATAAGATAAGATGAGTAGCTGAATAAGATAAGATGAGTAGCTGAATAAGATAAGATGAGTAGCTGAATAAGATAAGATGAGTAGCTGAATAAGATAAGATGAGTAGCTGAATAAGATAAGATGAGTAGCTGAATAAGATAAGATGAGTAGCTGAATAAGATGAGATGAGTAGCTGAATAAGATAAGATGAGTAGCTGAATAAGATAAGATGAGTAGCTGAATAAGATAAGATGAGTAGCAATAACAAGGCAAATTAGAATCAAGGCTTATCTAAGGCCAGAAACAGGAAGATGAGTAGCTGAATAAGATAAGATGAGTAGCTGAATAAGATAAGATGAGTAGCTGAATAAGATAAGATGAGTAGCTGAATAAGATAAGATGAGTAGCTGAATAAGATAAGATGAGTAGCTGAATAAGATAAGATGAGTAGCTGAATAAGATAAGATGAGTAGCTGAATAAGATAAGATGAGTAGCTGAATAAGATAAGATGAGTAGCTGAATAAGATAAGATGAGTAGCTGAATAAGATAAGATGAGTAGCTGAATAAGATAAGATGAGTAGCTGAATAAGATAAGATGAGTAGCTGAATAAGATAAGATGAGTAGCTGAATAAGATAAGATGAGTAGCTGAATAAGATAAGATGAGTAGCAATAACAAGGCAAATTAGAATCAAGGCTTATCTAAGGCCAGAAACAGGAAGATGAGTAGCTGAATAAGATAAGATGAGTAGCTGAATAAGATAAGATGAGTAGCTGAATAAGATGAGTAGCAATAACAAGGCAAATTAGAATCAAGGCTTATCTAAGGCCAGAAACAGGAAGATGAGTAGCTGAATAAGATAAGATGAGTAGCTGAATAAGATAAGATGAGTAGCTGAATAAGATAAGATGAGTAGCTGAATAAGATAAGATGAGTAGCTGAATAAGATAAGATGAGTAGCTGAATAAGATAAGATGAGTAGCTGAATAAGATAAGATGAGTAGCAATAACAAGGCAAATTAGAATCAAGGCTTATCTAAGGCCAGAAACAGGAAGATGAGTAGCTGAATAAGATAAGATGAGTAGCTGAATAAGATAAGATGAGTAGCTGAATAAGATAAGATGAGTAGCAATAACAAGGCAAATTAGAATCAAGGCTTATCTAAGGCCAGAAACAGGAAGATGAGTAGCTGAATAAGATAAGATGAGTAGCTGAATAAGATAAGATGAGTAGCTGAATAAGATGAGTAGCAATAACAAGGCAAATTAGAATCAAGGCTTATCTAAGGCCAGAAACAGGAAGATGAGTAGCTGAATAAGATAAGATGAGTAGCTGAATAAGATAAGATGAGTAGCAATAACAAGGCAAATTAGAATCAAGGCTTATCTAAGGCCAGAAACAGGAAGATGAGTAGCTGAATAAGATAAGATGAGTAGCTGAATAAGATAAGATGAGTAGCTGAATAAGATAAGATGAGTAGCTGAATAAGATGAGTAGCTGAATAAGATGAGTAGCTGAATAAGATAAGATGAGTAGCTGAATAAGATAAGATGAGTAGCAATAACAAGGCAAATTAGAATCAAGGCTTATCTAAGGCCAGAAACAGGAAGATGAGTAGCTGAATAAGATAAGATGAGTAGCTGAATAAGATAAGATGAGTAGCTGAATAAGATAAGATGAGTAGCTGAATAAGATAAGATGAGTAGCTGAATAAGATGAGTAGCAATAACAAGGCAAATTAGAATCAAGGCTTATCTAAGGCCAGAAACAGGAAGATGAGTAGATGAATAAGATAAGATGAGTAGCTGAATAAGATAAGATGAGTAGCTGAATAAGATAAGATGAGTAGCTGAATAAGATAAGATGAGTAGCTGAATAAGATAAGATGAGTAGCTGAATAAGATAAGATGAGTAGCTGAATAAGATAAGATGAGTAGCTGAATAAGATAAGATGAGTAGCTGAATAAGATGAGTAGCAATAACAAGGCAAATTAGAATCAAGGCTTATCTAAGGCCAGAAACAGGAAGATGAGTAGATGAATAAGATAAGATGAGTAGCTGAATAAGATAAGATGAGTAGCTGAATAAGATAAGATGAGTAGCTGAATAAGATAAGATGAGTAGCTGAATAAGATAAGATGAGTAGCTGAATAAGATGAGTAGCAATAACAAGGCAAATTAGAATCAAGGCTTATCTAAGGCCAGAAACAGGAAGATGAGTAGCTGAATAAGATAAGATGAGTAGCTGAATAAGATAAGATGAGTAGCTGAATAAGATAAGATGAGTAGCTGAATAAGATAAGATGAGTAGCTGAATAAGATAAGATGAGTAGCTGAATAAGATAAGATGAGTAGCTGAATAAGATAAGATGAGTAGCTGAATAAGATAAGATGAGTAGCTGAATAAGATAAGATGAGTAGCTGAATAAGATGAGTAGCTGAATAAGATAAGATGAGTAGCTGAATAAGATAAGATGAGTAGCTGAATAAGATGAGTAGCAATAACAAGGCAAATTAGAATCAAGGCTTATCTAAGGCCAGAAACAGGAAGATGAGTAGCTGAATAAGATAAGATGAGTAGCTGAATAAGATAAGATGAGTAGCTGAATAAGATGAGTAGCAATAACAAGGCAAATTAGAATCAAGGCTTATCTAAGCCCGAGCGAAGTGAGGCCAGAAACAGGAAGATGAGTAGCTGAATAAGATAAGATGAGTAGCTGAATAAGATAAGATGAGTAGCTGAATAAGATAAGATGAGTAGCTGAATAAGATGAGTAGCAATAAGAAGGCAAATTAGAATCAAGGCTTATCTAAGGCCAGAAACAGGAAGATGAGTAGCTGAATAAGATAAGATGAGTAGCTGAATAAGATAAGATGAGTAGCTGAATAAGATAAGATGAGTAGCAATAACAAGGCAAATTAGAATCAAGGCTTATCTAAGGCCAGAAACAGGAAGATGAGTAGCTGAGGTCCTAGAATTCTAGGGTTAGGAGGCCAGGTCACTGGGCTTAGGTTTTTAGGTTTCTTAGGTTCTTAGGTTTTTAGGGTTTTAGGTTTTTAGGGTTTTAGGGTTTAAGGGTTTAGGGTTTTTAGGGTTTTAGGGTTTTAGGGTTTTAGGGTTTAGGGTTTAGGGTTTTTAGGGTTTAGGGTTTAGGGTTTTAGGGTTTAGGGTTTTAGGGTTTTAGGGTTTTAGGGTTTTAGGGTTTTAGGGTTTTTAGGGTTTAGGGTTTTTAGGGTTTTTTAGGGTTTTTAGGGTTTTAGGGTTTTTTAGGGTTTTTTAGGGTTTTTAGGGTTTTTAGGGTTTAGGGTTTTAGGGTTTTAGGGTTTTAGGGTTTTAGGGTTTAGGGTTTTAGGGTTTAGGGTTTAGGGTTTTTAGGGTTTTAGGGTTTTAGGGTTTAGGGTTTTAGGGTTTTAGGGTTTTTAGGGTTTTAGGGTTTAGGGTTTTAGGGTTTTAGGGTTTTAGGGTTTTAGGGTTTTTAGGGTTTTTAGGGTTTTTAGGGTTTTAGGGTTTTTAGGGTTTTAGGGTTTAGGGTTTTTAGGGTTTAGGGTTTTCTAGGGTTTTAGGGTTCAGGGTTTTAGGGTTTTAGGGTTTAGGGTTTTAGGGTTTTAGGGTTTTTAGGCTTAGGGTTTTAGGGTTTTAGGGTTTAGGGTTTTAGGGTTTAGCGTTTTTACGGGTTTTAGGGTCTAGGGTTTCTAGGGTTCCAGGGTTTAGGGTTACGAATCCAGCTATACTCG
>NW_012237019.1:0-2832 GCF_000981445.1 Babesia bigemina
GTGGGTTAAACAACCAAGGGACATTTCAAGGGTGGCCTTTGGCCGGTACCTTTGGCGTTCAAAGTTATATTCCCGACCATTCTTCACATAAATCCACATTTTTTACAACAGTACTGGCAGCATCTACACTCACGCGGCTGACATGTATTATCACACTTACACTTCGACATCTTCCCCTCCCACTCCCCTCAACCTGCAAACATGTCAATCACTCAAGCAGCACTCACCAACTGCAACACTACCACTTCCGCGCCCAGTCCCCTCAACCTGCGAACATATCAATCACCTACCAACGCACTCACCAACTGCAACACTACCACTGCCTCTACCTTCTCACTCCCCTCAACCTGCGAACATATCAATCACTAAGCAACGCACTCACCAACTGCAACACTACCACTGCCGCTCCCAGTCCCCTCAACCTGCAAGCATATCAATCACCTAGCAACGCACTCACCAACTGCAACACGTACCACTGCCGCTACCAGTCCCTCAACCTGCAGACATATAAATCACCTAGCAACGCACTCACCAACTGCAACACGTACCACTGCCGCGCCCAGTCCCCTCAACCTGCGAACATATCAATCACCTAGCAACGCACTCACCAACTGCAACACGTACCACTGCCGCGCCCACTCCCCTCAGCCTGCAGACATCAATCACTCAAGCAGCACTCACCAACTGCAACACTACCACTTCCGCGCCCAGTCCCCTCAACCTGCGAACATATCAATCACCTACCAACGCACTCACCAACTGCAACACTACCACTGCCGCTCCCAGTCCCCTCATCAACACTCACCCTCACCGCTGTATCCCCCAGCCCAGGCCACCGACACCCCCGCTGCCCAGGATACCACAGCTGCCCTGACGCGACGCATGTGATCAGCACCAACTGTCACCCTAAATTATTCATTTTTCGCAACGCCATTAAAATTGCAGCGAGTCCCGTGCTCTCAACTCCCACAGTGCAGCAGCACCGTGCTACGAGCCGCGGTATCGGCGCCATGCTGGCGGAGCGTGTCGGCTACGTGCCTAAATGTGATATTAACTATCGCTACATCGCCGCCTATAAAACTACTTAACCGGGCCAACGCCGATTACGCCACCCTGCCAGTGACTCGCAACACACGACTTAGGTCACCCGCCGCGGCCCTCACGGCCGCCTACGTTAGCGACCAATCACCCAGCCTCACGTGACACTGACTCAAAGGGCAACGCGGACACCACTCACAGTCAACGCACAACTCAACACACCAGGCAATCAACGTGCTACAACACCCACCAAATTATGGTTCATCCGCCAGCTTAGCACTTTGCCTAGTTGCTAGCTTAGCACTTTGCCTGGTTGCTAGGTTAGCACTTTGCCTGAGTGCTAGGTCAACACGTTGCCTGGGTGCTAGGTTAGCACTTAGCTCGGTTGCCAGCTTACCACTTAGCCTGGGTGCTAGCTTAGCACTTTGCGTGGTTGCTAGGTCAGCACTTTGCCTGGGTGCTAGCTTACCACTTTGCCTGAGTGCTAGCTTACCACTTTGCCTGGTTGCTAGGTCAGCACGTTGCTTGTGTGCTTGCTTACCACTTTGCCTGCGTGCAAGGTTAGCACTTTGCCTGGTTGCTAGGTCAACACTTAGCCTGGTTGCTAGCTTAGCACTTTGCCTGGTTGCTAGCTTAGCACTTTGCCTGGTTGCTAGCTTAGCACGTTGCCTGGTTGCTAGCTTAGCACGTTGCCTGGTTGCTAGCTTAGCACTTTGCCTGGTTGCTAAGTCAGCACTTTGCCTGGGTGCTAGGTCAACACGTTGGTCAGCACGTTGGTCAGCACGTTGGTCAACACGTTGGTCACCACTTTGGTCACCACTTTGGTCAGCACCTTGGTCAGCACATTGGTCATGGCATTGGTCAGCACATTGGTCAGTACTTTGGTCAGCACCTTGGTCAGTACTTTGGTCAGAACTTGGTCAGCACGTTGGTCAGCATCTTGGTCAGCACGTTGGTCAACACGTTGGTCACCACTTTGGTCACCACTTTGGTCAGCACCTTGGTCAGCACGTTGGTCACCACTTTGGTCAACACGTTGGTCAGCACCTTGGTCAGCACCTTGGTCAGCACTTTGGTCAGCACGTTGGTCATGGCATTGGTCAGCACCTTAGTTACAGCATTGGGCAGCACATTGGTCAACACTTTAGTTAACTATTACACAACCACATACAACGATTAATGAGTGATGCAACAGATTAAAGCACAATTCATAAGTTAGGTGAGTAGGTGATGCTAGGTGAGTGTAGATATTGAACACGTGAGTACGATTATGGTTGCAGGTAAAACACTCTGTTAAGCTTGTTAACACGTGCAGCGGCGAGTAGTGATTGAGCAGCTATGCGATGTGATGAGGGTGAGTGTAAGTGTGACTTGATGTGGAGGAGGTCGAGGCGGATGACCATGATGTGGGTGAGGTAGAGGAGAGAGAGGAGCCAGAGCGCGACGTTGAGCCAGATGAAGGGGGCGCGTATGGTGAAGATGAATTGGGGAATAGTAACATGGACCAATTTGGCAAGCGGATGTCCATCCACTTCTATTTCGTTAGTCACGCTCTTCAATACAATACACAAATCTTTGCACGTGCGCTTTGTCGTCTTGGCAGATAGACTTCTGCAATCTCCAAGTACCAAGCCATATTTGTAGAATGTGGGACGCATGAACTTGCAATTTACAATTGAATTGCAGGATTCTATGTGAGTTGGAGCCCTCAGCTGCCGGGGAGGTTGAAGGCTTTGCACCCATTCCTACATTTACTGAAAGGGCACTTAAGTTTTCCCCCGTCACAATTTTTTG
>NW_012237020.1:0-5955 GCF_000981445.1 Babesia bigemina
CCCAGTCCCCTCAACCTGCGAACATATCAATCACTCAAGCAGCACTCACCAACTGCAACACTATCACTGCAGCTACCAGTCCCCTCAACCTGCAAACATATCGATCACCTAGCTACGCACTCACCAACTGCAACACGTACCACTGCCGCTCCCAGTCCCCTCCGCCTGCAAACATATCAACCACCTAGCAAAGCACTCACCAACTGCAACAGGTACATCTTCCCCTCCCAGTCCCCTCAGCCTGCAAGCATATCAATCACTCAAGCAGCACTCACCAACTGCAACACGTACCACTGCCGCTCCCAGTCCCCTCAACCTGCAAGCATATCAATCACGTAGCAACGCACTCACCAACTGCAACACGTACCACTGCCGCTCCCAGTCCCCTCAACCTTCGAACATGTCAATCACTTAAGCAACGCACTCACCAACTGCAACACTACCACTGCCGCCCCCAGTCCCCTCAACCTGCAAAGCTATCAATCACTCAAGCAGCACTCACCAACTGCAACACGTACACTGCCGCGCCCAGTCCCCTCAACCTGCGAACATATCAATCACTCAAGCAGCACTCACCAACTGCAACACTATCACTGCAGCTACCAGTCCCCTCAACCTGCAAACATATCGATCACCTAGCTACGCACTCACCAACTGCAACACGTACCACTGCCGCTCCCAGTCCCCTCCGCCTGCAAACATATCAACCACCTAGCAAAGCACTCACCAACTGCAACAGGTACATCTTCCCCTCCCAGTCCCCTCAGCCTGCAAGCATATCAATCACTCAAGCAGCACTCACCAACTGCAACACGTACCACTGCCGCTCCCAGTCCCCTCAACCTGCAAGCATATCAATCACGTAGCAACGCACTCACCAACTGCAACACGTACCACTGCCGCTCCCAGTCCCCTCAACCTGCAGACATATCAATCACCTAGCAACGCACTCACCAACTGCAACACTACCACTGCCGCCCCCAGTCCCCTCAACCTGCAAAGCTATCAATCACTCAAGCAGCACTCACCAACTGCAACACGTACACTGCCGCGCCCAGTCCCCTCAACCTGCGAACATATCAATCACTCAAGCAGCACTCACCAACTGCAACACTATCACTGCAGCTACCAGTCCCCTCAACCTGCAAACATATCGATCACCTAGCTACGCACTCACCAACTGCAACACGTACCACTGCCGCTCCCAGTCCCCTCCGCCTGCAAACATATCAACCACCTAGCAAAGCACTCACCAACTGCAACAGGTACATCTTCCCCTCCCAGTCCCCTCAGCCTGCAAGCATATCAATCACTCAAGCAGCACTCACCAACTGCAACACGTACCACTGCCGCTCCCAGTCCCCTCAGCCTGCAAACATATCAATCACCTAGCAACGCGCTCACCAACTGCAACACGTACCACTGCCGCTCCCAGTCCCCTCAACCTTCGAACATGTCAATCACTTAAGCAACGCACTCACCAACTGCAACACTACCACTGCCGCCCCCAGTCCCCTCAACCTGCAAAGCTATCAATCACTCAAGCAGCACTCACCAACTGCAACACGTACACTGCCGCGCCCAGTCCCCTCAACCTGCGAACATATCAATCACTCAAGCAGCACTCACCAACCGCAACACGTAACACTGCCGCTCCCACTCCCCTCAACCTGCAGACATATCAATCACTCAAGCAGCACTCACCAACTGCAACACGTACCACTGCCGCTACCACTCCCCTCAACCTGCGAACATATCAATCACCTAGCAACGCACTCACCAACTGCAACACGTACCACTGCCGCTACCACTCCCCTCAGCCTGCAGACATATCAGTCACCTAGCAACGCACTCACCAACTGCAACACGTACCACTGCCGCTACCACTCCCCTCAGCCTGCAGACATATCAGTCACCTAGCAACGCACTCACCAACTGCAACACGTACCACTGCCGCTACCACTCCCCTCAGCCTGCAGACATATCAGTCACCTAGCAACGCACTCACCTACTACAACACTTACCACTGCCGCTCCCAGTCCCCTCATCACCAAGGCACTCACCCCTGTGTCCCCCCAGCACAGGCCACCGACACCCACGCTGCCCGGGATACCACGGCTGCCCTGCCGCGACGCATGTGATAAGCACCAACAGCCACTCTAAATTATGTACTATTCGCAACGCCATAAGAATTGCAGCGAACCCCGTGCGCTCAACTCCCACAGTGCAGCAGCACCGTGCTACGAGCCGCGGTATCGGCGCCATGCTTGCGGAGCGTGTCGGCTACGTGCCTAAATGTGATATTAACGATCGCTACATTGCTGCCTATAAATGCTACTTAACCAGGCCAACGCGGATTACGCCACCCTGCCAGTGACTCGCAACACATGACTTACGTCACCCGCCGCGGCCTTCACGGCCGCCTACGTAGCAACCAATCACCCAGCCTCACGTGAGACTGACTCAATGGGCAACGCGGACACCTCTCACAGTCAACGCGTAACTCAACGCACCAGGCAAATAACGGTTCATCCGTCAGCTTAGCACTTTGCCTGGGTGCTAGGTCAACACTTAGCCTGATTGCCAGCTTACCACTTTGCCTGAGTGCTTGCCTAGCACTTTGCCTGGTTGCTAGCTTAGCACGTTGCCTGGTTGCTAGCTTAGCACTTAGCTTGTGTGCTAGGTTAGCACTTAGCTTGCGTGCCAGCTTAGCACTTTGCCTGGGTGCTAGCTTAGCACTTTGCCTGGGTGCTAGGTCAACACTTTGCCTGGTTGCCAGCTTAGCACGTTGCCGGGTTGCCAGCTTACCACTTTGCCTGGGTGCTAGGTTAGCACTTTGCCTGTGTGCTAGCTTAGCACTTTGCCTGGTTGCTAGGTTAACACTTTGCCTGGTTGCTAGCTTATCACTTTGCCTGGTTGCTAGGTTAGCACTTAGCCTGAGTGCCAGTTTAGCACTTTGCCTAGTTGCTAGCTTAGCACTTAGCCTAGTTGCTAGCTTATCACTTTGCCTGGGTGCCAGCTTAGCACTTAGCTTGCGTACTAGCTTAGCACTTTGCCTGGTTGCTAGCTTAGCACTTTGCCTGGTTGCTAGCTTAGCACGTTGCTTGGTCGTTTAGTCATAACCTAATCTAGGTGCTATTTAGTTCACAGGTTGCCGCTAGAGTAATTCGAAACATTATGATACGTTTGTCGGTTAGGTGAGTAGGTGAATTGCTAGGTGAGTTGATGTGAATTACAAATGTGACTATAATTACGGTTGCAGGTACGATATCTTGGCAAGCCTTCCGACTTGCGCTGCAGCCAACAATGATTGCGCTGTAATCTTGTGCGACGACGGTATCCTCAGGTGTGAGCGTATGTGGAGCACATCCAGCCTGCCAACCATTACGCAGATGAGGTAGAAGAGGGATAGCGACCAGAGCGCCACGGTCATCCACAAGAAAGGTGCGCGGATGGTGAACATGAAATTATCAATGGCTTTGAAGAACTGCACAAGATGTGAGTCCTTCTCAAATGCCTCTTTAAATACATCACAGAAATCTCTGCACGTGCGTTTCTTTTGCGATCGTTCACTTCCGTTCAGCCTTTCCGGATCGCCGAGAACGAAGCCGTATTTCGCCAATGTTGGCATCGTGTTATTGCAGCTTACAATGGATTTGCATTTGCGATCGTGATATCGTGGCGGATCATGTTTGGATGTAGTTCTGCACTCCTTGATGCACGCTTTTCCATGGCAATTCGATCCCCTGGAACCGCATTTGGAATTGCACTCGTCATACAATTTCTTCAGCAGATCGTAGAACGTCGCGGTCAGGTAAACGATCCACGACAAATACTTATCGGCGTGTTTTGATGAGAACGTCTCGTAGATGGCGTGACCGATGGGACGCAAAAAAGGACCGCATACGACGGCTTCCCTTGATAAGCATACGAGACTGCCCAGGCTACCATCGGAGTGGCCCTTCTTCAATGCTGAGTGACTAGGGGTAAATAAGTGGTATACGTTTAACCCAGTATACTGACGTCCGAAATTGGCAGCTTTAACTTGTTCCGTAAATGCCTGTTGTTTATGCTGTTGACCATGCATACCCCAGCGATCGGTGAGGTGATAGTAGAAGCTGAACATGTCCGCCAGCGTTTTCGGCGCACTGGGTAGCAGGCAGTTCAAGTAACTGCACAGTTTAGTAAGAGGAGATTTTGCACTCCCACAGAAATTGTAAAGCACCTCGCGTATATCCTGGCCCATCATCGTATGCGACGCGGTGGCACCGATATCAGCGAAGCCCATTGGCGTCCTGCACGGCATACCAGGTGTACTACCACACGTGCCACATGACAGACTCGATCCCCTAGCCGTAACCGAATGCGGCAGGTGGCCCTTCAAACCGTCCTCCAAGAACGATTGCAGTGGCGACTTGACGCCGCAGTTGGGATACTGCCCACCCCGTTTGGTCACCACTTTGGTCGTGCCTTTGGTCGCAGTCTTGCTTAGGGCACTGCTTTGTGTTGCACTGCCAGCCTGACCCACCGATGTACCTGCCGTAGTGACAGTCCTTCCAGCCGCTGAGCTGAGTTGTAAGTTGACACTGCTGCAGCAGGAAGTACAGCTGGTGGTAGAGGCGCTTGAGCAGGTCGAACAACGTGCACAGCAGCTGAATCATATTGGTAGGGTAATCTAATTTTAGCGAGTTGCTAGAGAACTCACACGCGTAAATTCCGTCCTTGTGACCGTGACCTAGGATAGCGGTGAGGACGGCGTGGGAGTTGGCAGACACATAGTAGAGCTCCGCTTCTACGTCACCGTATTTGATTGGATATGGGTGCGCTTCGAAGGGCTGCAGCTTCTTCTCACCCGGCCTTTCCTTGTCCTCCTTCATGAACTCAGACCTAACTTGCGCCTTGAGCTTCTCGTATACGGGGTTGAACTGCAGGCCGTTGCACCAGACGAGAATTTCGTAAACGGAGCATGGAGCCCGGGGTTTGTCAATACGGGTAAGGTGGCAGACTTTGAAGTACGTCTGCAGGAAATCATAGAGTTTTTGGATGAGACCACACTCCTCCGCGATGGTTACACCTAGCTCGTCCGACCCGGATGTCGATTGAGGGATGCCGGTGACGGGAGATGACCGTTGACTGAACAGTTCATGTGGATTGGTTAGGTGTTTGAGAATGCTGCTACCATTGAAGTCTTGTCTGTGATTCAGTTCGCCATGCTCAGCGTTCTCAGGACGATGGACGTCATACCCGTTGTCGCGGAAGAAGAGAGCGTGGAGGCTGGAGGTGGGTGTTTGGGCGTCATAGATTTTATGGGTGGTCCAACCATCAATATCAAGGTGATCTTTGAAGGCGGTCAATTCTTGATATAAGATGGGCGTGATGGTCCAACAGATTTTGGCGTAGTGTCCTAGTTCCTCCTCTTGCAATTGTCTCCCGGAGTAACTGCTCACGTATGCCTTCTTGAGCTCCTCGACGAGAGGGGTGAAGCCTGCTTTCAGAGCATTGAGGAGTAAGGGGCACTTAGCATCGCCGTAGGTAGCGGGCTTGAAGGCAGTGACTGCATTATCAAGGGCGTCTAGATTGATACTGAATGTGTGGTCGAAGTGATGTGAATCGACAAGGTCTCCAAACAACTTAGCTAGCGCCTCGCGCGTTGGCTGAATTTTCTCAAAGTCCGTCGTGAAGTCCTGCTGTTTATGCAAATCATGCAGAAATCTGTTGACGCTGCCGAAGAATTAGGCAGCAGCCTGGCTTAGCCGGGACTCCTTCCCCGGTGTGAACCTCCGGGTTCCTGTCCCTTGGTCCGCGATGAGTTAAATGGTCAGTAATGAACTCCCTTTCGAATGTTGTCCTGAAGCCTGGAACCCAAGGGTTAAGTCACGTGCACTGTCTCTCGGCCAAGGTTCGAGTTCCTTGTCGCCCTACGCGTGTATCCCGGCTGCAGGCGATCTCTGATCG
>NW_012237021.1:0-5097 GCF_000981445.1 Babesia bigemina
CGAGAATCAGCTTGATTCGTTCCTCCTCACTTACACGGGTTCACGCCGCCGGAGGTGGGATCGCAGCCGAAGCTCACGTGCTCTGATATCATTTCTAAGCTGAAGGAAATTGTCAACGGTGGGCCTATCGCATCACTCATGACCGCCATGGACAATTTCCTCTACGGCATCCGGGAGCCATTCATCTTCACACTCGTGGCACTGTGGTCTCTCGCATTCCTCATCTTCGCCAACACGATGGTATACCGCCTGGACATACTCCACATCCGATCACACCTTATCCGCACCAAGGCGTCTCACCGTCTCGACGTCAAGGCCTTACTCACGAAAGGCCGGAAGATGCTCTCACTTTACAAGGACGTCGACTATTTCGACGAGGACCCCATTGGTCAACTTGTTCTTTAATAATCATTACCTCATTCATCTAGTCATTACTTGCCGTGTGATGGATCGCACTACAGCACTAGTGGTTAGTTGTTACTGCGACCTTTACGGCACCGTGGTGAGAGAAAAGCGTGACTGCTTCCAGGCACAACTATGCACATGTAGCCCAATTAAGAGACAACTGAATCAGGTAAGCTGAGTTGTGAGTTACCTGTGAGAGATGTCTACGGCATCTCACCTGGCCAGTGCTGTAAAACTGGGTGATTGATCATCAACGCAGGCAATTGGCGATGGCCATAGTAGGTGAGTTGCTATGTTGTTGCCGAGCTAGTAGTTGTAGTGTAGGCAATGTGAGTCTTTAGGCAATGGAAGCTGCTGCGTCTTTTATGTGATGGACAGTGGACAGCGTGGCTGCGTTGCATGGATCGTAACGGCGAACATGAGGAACGTATTAACCAATAAATGTGCCTCACATAGGCACTCATGTCACAAATGTGATGATATTCATAAGCGGCGGCAGCAACTTTATACGGTCTGTGATGGATGCAGTTGGCTGCCCATCTGGCACTGGTTAACCTGCATGCCACGGCCTGGATGGTATCAACATGCTTTAGCTTGGTTGTACTTCAGTTGTAATAGCTGCATAGTTGTGATGTGAGTGGCGGTGCACTGTATGGCCATCATCTTGCTGCTACCGTAGCGCCGATGGGAGACGGTCAGTGCCCTTGCTGCGGTGCGTGTTGATGAGTGGTTGGTGAGTGCGTTGCTTAGGTGATTGACATGTTTGCAGGTTGAGGGGAGTGGGAGCGGCAGTGGTAGTGTTGCAGTTGGTGACTTCGTTGCTTAAGTGATTGATAGTTTGCAGGTTGAGGGGACTGGGAGCGGCAGTGGTAGTGTTGCAGTTGGTGACTTCGTTGCTTAAGTGATTGATAGTTTGCAGGTTGAGGGGACTGGGAGCGGCAGTGGTAGTGTTGCAGTTGGTGAGTGCGTTGCTTAGGTGATTGACATGTTTGCAGGTTGAGGGGACTGGGAGCGGCAGTGGTAGTGTTGCAGTTGGTGACTTCGTTGCTTAAGTGATTGATAGTTTGCAGGTTGAGGGGACTGGGAGCGGCAGTGGTAGTGTTGCAGTTGGTGAGTGCGTTGCTTAGGTGATTGACATGTTTGCAGGTTGAGGGGAGTGGGAGCGGCAGTGGTAGTGTTGCAGTTGGTGACTTCGTTGCTTAAGTGATTGATAGTTTGCAGGTTGAGGGGACTGGGAGCGGCAGTGGTAGTGTTGCAGTTGGTGACTTCGTTGCTTAAGTGATTGATAGTTTGCAGGTTGAGGGGACTGGGAGCGGCAGTGGTAGTGTTGCAGTTGGTGAGTGCGTTGCTTAGGTGATTGATATGTTTGCAGGTTGAGGGGACTGGGAGGCCGTGGTACGTGTTGCAGTTGGTGAGTGCGTTGTTAGGTGATTGATATGTTTGCAGGCTGAGTGTACTGGGAGCGGCAGTTGTACGTGTCGCAGTTGGTGAGTGCTTGCTTAAGTGATTGACATGTCTGCAGGTTGAGGGGACTGGGAGCGGCAGTGTACGTGTTGCAGTTGGTGAGTGCGTTGGTTAAGTGATTGATATGTTCGCAGGTTGAGGGGACTGGGAGCGGCAGTGGTAGGTGTTGCAGTTGGTGAGTGCGTTGCTTAGGTGATTGATATGTTTGCAGGTTGAGGGGACTGGGAGGCCGTGGTACGTGTTGCAGTTGGTGAGTGCGTTGTTAGGTGATTGATATGTTTGCAGGCTGAGTGTACTGGGAGCGGCAGTTGTACGTGTCGCAGTTGGTGAGTGCTTGCTTAAGTGATTGACATGTCTGCAGGTTGAGGGGAGTGGGCGCGTCAGTGGTACGTGTTGCAGTTGGTGAGTGCTTGCTTAGGTGATTGATATGTTCGCAGGTTGAGGTGACTGGGCGCGGCAGTGGTACGTGTTGCAGTTGGTGAGTGTTTGCTTGAGTGATTGATATGTCTGCAGGTTGAGGGGACTGGGAGCGGGGGGAAGATGACGGGGATGAGTAATTGGGATTTCCCCTGTAAGTGCAACAACAAATGTCAAAAACCTAACTGTAAGTGTTGTCCCTATTGTTGCACAGGATGTAGCATATCAAGGTGTTTTCGATGTTTTAATTTGTCTTTTTTGCGCAAGAGTGGATTTCCGTGCTACTCTCCGGCATGTGTTGGTTGTAACACTGACAGTTGTCCATGTGACTGTTGTGAAAAACTACGCCCTCCCCTCTATTATCATAGAGCTACCGGTCAATGGTCTACGTCCCTTACCCCCGATTCCCACCTTTCTTCTAGTCTACAGCGTGTCTCCTCTTCTACTACCGTAACACGTTCCTCCAGCGGATCCAGTTCTGCTCACACCACGAATCCCTCCAAGTCTTCCAACCTCACCGTACCAATCATCATCGCCGCCGTCGCCCTCATCATCATCGTCATCTGCGCCATGATTTACTTCCGCATCCGGCCGTTCCACAGGGTGCGGTACCTACTGCGCAGCTAATCACAAAAACCTAACTGCCAACTGACATCTAATGTCATAGACAGTAATGATTGCGTTGATGATCAATTACATGGGCAGTGAGATGGCTACTTCCTTCCCTCCCTACTCCGCCATCGTCCCCGTCGCCCTTATCATCGTCGTCATCTGCGTCATGATCTACTTCCGCATCCGGCCGTTCCACAGGGTGCGGTATCTACTGCGCAGCTAATAACAATAACCCAACTGGCAAGTGACATCTAATGTTCTAGACAGTAATGATTGCATTGATGACAAATCACATGAGCAGTGAGGTGACTACTCCACCTGACCAATGTGTTGACCAAAGTGCTGACCAATGCCATGACCAACGTGCTGACCAACGTGCTGACCAACGTGCTGACCAAAACGCTGACCAATGTGTTGACCAATGTGTTGACCAAAGTGCTGACCAATGCCATGACCAACGTGCTGACCAACGTGCTGACCAAGGTGCTGACCAAAGCGCTGACCAATGCCATGACCAATGTGCTGACCAATCACCTGACGAAAGTGATGACCAAGCACCTGACCAACACCATGACCAAGGTGCTGACCAAAGTGGTGACTAATGTGCTGACCAAAGTGGTGACTAATGTGCTGACCTAGTGGCTGACCAAGGTGCTGACCAATGCCATGACCAAAGTGCTGACCAATGTGCTGACCTATGTGCTGACCAAAGTGTTGACCAAGGTGCTGACCAAAGCCATGACCAAGGTGCTGACCAATGCCATGACCAAAGTGCTGACCAATGTGCTGACCAATGCCATGACCAATGCCATGACCAAAGTGGTGACCAAGGTGCTGACCAAGGTGCTGACCAAGGTGCTGACCAAGCACCTGACCAAGTTGATGGACACGGCAGCGATGATATGGTTACGGCAGCGATGACATGGTTACGGCAGCGATGACTGGTCACGGCAGCGATGACATGGTTACGGCAGCGATGACATGGTTATGGCAGCGATGACATGGTCACGGCAGCGGTGACATGGTCACGGCAGCGATGACATTGCCACGGCAGCGATGACATGGTCACGGCAGCGATGACATTGCCACGGCAGCGATGACATTGCCACGGCAGCGATGACATGGTTACGGCAGCGATGACATGGTTACGGCAGCGATGACATGGTTATGGCAGCGATGACATGGTCACGGCAGCGATGACATTGCCACGGCAGCGATGACATGGTCACGGCAGCGATGACATGGTCACGGCAGCGATGTCATGGTCACGGCAGCGATGTCATGGTCACGGCAGCGATGTCATGGTCACGGCAGCGATGTCATGGTCACGGCAGCGATGACATGGTCACGGCAGCGATGACATGGTAACGGCAGCGATGACATGGTAACGGCAGCGATGACAGTGATGGGTCACGGCAGCGATGAGATGGCCACGGCAGCGATGACATGGTCACGGCAGCGATGACATGGTAACGGCAGCGATGACATGGACACGGCAGCGATGACATGGCTACGGCAGCGATGACATGGTTACGGCAGCGATGACAGTGGTGACCTAAGTGGTGATTATCATCCACTCTACATCGCCCCTTTATCCACTCCACATCGCTCCTTTATCCACTCTACATCGCTCCTTTACCCACTCTACATCGCTCCCTAACCCACTCTACATCGCTCCTCTATCCACTCTACATCGCTCCCTAACCCACTCTGCATCGCTCCTTTACCCACTCTACATCGCTCCCTAACCCACTCTACATCGCCCCTTATCCACTCTACATCGCCCCTTTATCCACTCCACATCGCTCCTTAACCCACTCTACATCGCTCCTTTATCCACTGTACATCGCCCCTTTATCCACTCTACGTCGCCCCTTTGTCCACTGTACATCGCCCCTTTATCCACTCTACGTCGCCCCTTTGTCCACTCTACATCGCCCCTTTATCCACTCCACATCGCTCCTTAACCCACTCTTCACCGCCCCTTTATCCACTCTACATCGCCCCTCTATCCACTCTACATCGCTCCCTAATCCACTCTACATCGCCCCTTTATCCACTCTACATCGCCCCTTTATCCACTCTACATCGCCCTTTTACCCACTCTACATCGACCCTTTACCCACTTTTCATCGCCACTTAACCCACTCTACATCGCCCCTATCTTCACTCGATCTCCAAAGAGAGCGGGGACGCCCC
>NW_012237022.1:0-12247 GCF_000981445.1 Babesia bigemina
GAGGTTTTTCAGAACCAGAGACAGGCAAAGGCCTTGGGCTTTGCGGAGCAAAATCATCGGGATAAACTTTGGCTCGGTTTTTTGCCTGTTACAAAACCGCCAAAAACGTGCCAGAACACTTCGGTTTGCGTTATCTTTGGTTGCCGATGGGCACAAAGGAAATATTGTGGGTAGAAAGGGCGTCCAAAATGCTTTGGAAGACTCAACCAAGGAGCTGTCCATCAGCTTATGGGACGAACCCGGCAATCTTACCGGTGCGCTCGTTGACGCATACGGCTCGGACTCCGTAAAACACAGCACTTGCAGTCATCCTCACCTCAGGCATCTCGCGTCCAACGACTTCTGCAACAAACATCCATGTGCACCTTATCTCTCATCTCTTTACGCCGACTGCTACAAATACATCGCCAACAAAAACGCCAAGCTATACTTCTACTGGGCCGTGTATCTTCCATGGGATTTCTGGACGTTGCTTAACAATCTATACACTGCGTTCTGCTCAATCGCTTGCCAGGATTGGGGCTGCAACAGCTGCATGAGAGCCGACAAATGTAAGAAAGGGAAACATGGCGATGAGAAGTCACGGTGCCAGTGTGAATCCATCGTAACCTGCAACGGCGTCTCCCCAACCTTGTACCAGTATGGCTTCATATTCAACAATGCAGTAGAATTGAATCGTTCTAAATACCAGAAAACATGTAACGATTTCTGCAAGATATTAAGCAAAGTACTTAAATCTGATTACTTCGCTAAACTCTTCAACGCCTGTGATGAATTCCTTTGGATCATCAGACAACCCTTCATCTGGCTCAACGTCGCCCTCTGGCTCCTCTCTCTCCTGTACCTCATCCACATCATGGTCATCCGCCTCGACCTGCTCCACATCAAATCGCATTTGCACTCACCTTCCTCCCATCGCATAGCTGCTCAATCGCTACTAGCTGCTGGACGCGTTAACAAGCTTAACAGGGTGTTTTATCTACAACCGTAATCGTACTCACGTGTTCACTATCTACACTCACCTAGCATCACCTACTCACCTATACAACTAATTGTTGTCTAATGTTTTGAATCACTCATTAACCGTTGT
This sequence comes from Babesia bigemina, assembly GCF_000981445.1. Taxonomy (NCBI): domain Eukaryota; phylum Apicomplexa; class Aconoidasida; order Piroplasmida; family Babesiidae; genus Babesia; species Babesia bigemina. The sequence goes on from NW_012237022.1 coordinate 1,091, forward strand.
ATATGATTGTGTAATAGTTAACTAAAGTGTTGACCAAGGTGCTGACCAACGTGCTGACCAATGCCACGACCAAAGTGCTGACCAATGTGCTGACCAATGCCATGACCAAAGTGCTGACCAATGCCATGACCAATGTGTTGACCAAGGTGCTGACCAACGTGCTGACCAATGCCACGACCAAAGTGCTGACCAATGTGCTGACCAATGCCATGACCAAAGTGCTGACCAATGCCATGACCAACCACCTGACCAATGCCACGACCAAAGTGGTGACCAACGTGTTGACCAAGGTGCTGACCAAGTTGATGGTCACGGCAGCGATGACATGGACACGGCAGCGATGACATGGACACGGCAGCGATGACATGGTCACGGCAGCGATGACATGGTCACGGCAGCGATGGCATGGTCACGGCAGCGATGACATGGACACAAGTGGGGATTATTATCCACTCCACACCGCCCCGTTATACACTCTACATCGCTCCTCTATCCACTCTACATCGCCCCTTTATCCACTCTACATCGCTCCCTAATCCACTCTACATCGCCCCTTTATCCACTCTTCATCGCCCCTTTATCCACTCTTCATCGCCCCTTACTCCACTCTACATCGCCCCTTTACCCACTCCACATCGCTCCTTTACCCACTCCACATCGCCCCTTTATCCACTCTACATCGCTCCCTAACCCACTCTACATCGCCCCTTTACCCACTCCACATCGCTCCCTTATCCACTCTACATCGCTCCCTTATCCACTCTACATCGCTCCCTTACCCACTCCACATCGCTCCCTAATCCACTCCACATCGCCCCTTTATCCACTCTACATCGCCCCTTTATCCACTCCACATCGCTCCCTAACCCACTCCACATCGCTCCTTCACCTCCTCTAATCGCCCCTTTACCCACTCTTCATCGCCCCTTTACCCTCTCTCCATCGCTCCTCTACCCACTCCACATCGCCCCTTTATCCACTCTACATCGCTCCCTAACCCACTCCACATCGCTCCTTAACCCACTCTACATCGCCCCTTAACCCACTCTACATCGCCCCTTAACCCACTCTACATCGCTCCCTAACCCACTCTACATCGCTCCCTAATCCACTCTACATCGCTCCCTTATCCACTCCACATCGCTCCCTAACCCACTCTACATCGCCCCTTTATCCACTCCACATCGCCCCTTTATCCACTCTACATCGCCCCTTAACCCACTCTACATCGCCCCTTATCCACTCTACATCGCCCCTTTATCCACTCTACATCGCCCCTTCACCCACTCTACATCGCTCCCTAATCCACTCTACATCGCTCCTCTATCCACTCCACATCGCCCCTTAACCCACTCTACATCGCTCCTTTATCCACTCTACATCGCCCCTTTATCCACTCTACATCGCCCCTTAACCCACTCCACATCGCCCCTTTATACACTCTACATCGCCCCTTTAACCACTCCACATCGCCCCTTTAACCACTCCACATCGCCCCTTTACCCACTCTACATCGCTCCCTAACCCACCCTACATCGCCCCCTTATCCACTCTACATCGCCCCTTTAACCACTCTACATCGCTTTCTTATCCACTCTACATCGCTCCTTACTCCACTCTACACCGCTCCTTTATCTCCACTCTACATCGCTCCTTAATCCACTCTACATCGCTCCTTTATCCACTCTACATCGCCCCTTAACCCACTCCACATCGCTCCTCTATCCACTCTCCATCGCCCCTTTACGCACTCTCCATCGCCCCTTTACGCACTCTACATCGCCCCTTTACCCACTCTACATCGCCCCTTTACGCACTCTACATCGCCCTTTGTCCACTCTACATCGCTCTTAACCCACCCTACATCGCCCCTTAACCCACTGTACATCGCTCCCTAATCCACTCTACATCGCTCCCTAATCCACTCTACATCGCTCCCTAATCCACTCTACATCGCTCCCTAACCCACTCTACATCGCCCCTTAACCCACTCTACATCGCTCCTTAAACCACTCTACATCGCTCCCTAACCGACTCCACATCGCTCCCTTACCCACTCTACATCGCTCCCTAACCCACTCCACATCGCCCCTTTATCCACTCTACATCGCCCCTTTACCCACTCTACATCGCTCCCTAACCCACTCTACATCGCCCCTTACCCACTCTACATCGCTCCTTAACCCACTCCACATCGCTCCCTAACCCACTCTTCATCGCCCCTTTACCCACTATACATCGCCCCTTTATCCACTCTACATCGCTCCCTAACCCACTCTACATCGCTCCCTAACCCACTCTACATCGCCCCTTTATCCACTCTACATCGCTCCTCTATCCACTCTACATCGCCCCTTTATCCACTCTACATCGCTCCCTAATCCACTCTACATCGCCCCTTATCCACTCTACATCGCCCCTTATCCACTCTACATCGCTCCCTAATCCACTCTGCATCGCTCCCTTATCCACTCTGCATCGCCCCGTTATCCACTCTACATCGCCCCTTAACCCACTCTACATCCCTCGAATTACCTTGCTATAATACCGCTATGACCTCTATAAACCATAACAATAACTTGTGCTCTGTCACCCTTCACTTCCCTTCTGACTGAGTCCATCGACTGGTTGATCCAGGTTAGGTATGGGAATGGTGGTAGTGGTGAAGGTCTTGGTGAGTTGTCTCAAGCTTTGAAAAAGTTGATTGAGGAGGCTATTGAGAAGGCTGAAAAGTCCCTTAAAGCCGAAAAAGATAAACTTGAATGCCCCTTCAAATACTCTGATAAGGAGACTTACTGTCAGTACTACGAGAAGCAGATTGACAATCCAGATCCTAAAAATGGTAAAAATTCGAAAAATGGTTTACCCATTGAAGATTTAAAAAAGTGGAAAAAAGATTGTGAATCTTCCCACTCCCGTAATCAGGACGCTGCTACTAAAAAAGCTTTGCAGGACATTGACTCCAAGCTTGTTAGCCTTGGTCACCTTGCTGGACAGCTTGGAGGATTTGTTGGTGAAAGTGAGAGTGTTAAGAAAGCCGTTATATATGCTATTATCGCTCAAATTAACAGTACTGAAGAGCTTAAAAATGATTACTCTTCTCATGTTACTAACCTTTCTGTGTCTGTCAAGTCTGCTGGCCAGGCTGGTGACAACCAGAAAATTAGTGAGCTTAGTGAAGCAGTTAAGAAAGAAATTACTGAAACTGAACAGCGTATTAATAACCTTAATAACCTTCCTAATAATCTTCCTCCTTCCCCCTCTCCCTCTGCTGAGCTAGCCAAATTGCACTCCAAGTTGGACGCTTTGAGGAAGGTGGAGAAGCTTTGTGGATTTTACGAGATTTCTAATAATCCACAAAATGAGCCTAAAAAGCTTTTAGAGAATCTTTGTGACGGCCTCGAAAAATTCCTCGGCTTCGACCCGAAATCAAAAGGCTACGACGGCAGTGGGATTGTGTACTCCGACCTGGATAGGCTGTGTGATGCAGCGATGGGATTTTTGAGTGGTGTTCTCAGTAACATCCAAAGCCATTTAGGGCAGCATAAAAACACTTTAGATAGTGCAATTGAAGCTCTTAACAAAAATAAACACCTTGGTAAAAAAGGTTTTAATGCTGCGATTGGACAGGTGGTCGAAGGGGTGGGGGGGTATAATGATAAAGTGAAAGAGTCTAATAAAAAAGTTAGAGATCCTATAACTACACTTAAAGATAAGATGGAGGAACTCAAAACAACGGTAAGTCAAATTAATACAAATAATTCTGTGCAGGGCCATGACTTCACTACGGAGAATGAGCGAGTGGGCGAGCAGCTGCAGAAGTTTAAGAAACACGCCGAAGCATTTTGCGGAAGCATGAGAGATGCTGAGAAAAACATTTTAGACCTTAATAATGATTGTAGAACTAAAGTAAATAGTGCATTGAAAATTGTGACGCGTGAGTCAGCGATTGTACATAGAGTCTCAGATAAGGCATCGGAAGACTACTGGAGCATGGGGAAAGAAATTAATAGAATCCTGGAATATCTCAAAACTGTGATGCACGAAAAAATTAGCACTCAAGTAAATGACCTCGTTAGGCAGTTGAAGGAGAGAGTTATGGTAATTCATTCAAAGCTCGTAAACATTAGTAATACGCTGCTGAAGTATATCAAGGAGCTTAGCAATTGGATTACAACGACCAATACGTTCATTGATAAAGTTTGGACGAAGAGTAAGCGTATTGAGAATAAGGTGATTGGGGAAGAAAATCAGGAGAAGCTTAGGGATACCGCAAAAAGACTTGTGGCGTGGAAAATCACGCTCAACGATTACGTTGAGGGCATGAAAAGAAATATCAGAGAGAAGGTTATGGAGACACTTAATGCCGTGAAGGACATGGACGGGAAGCTGAAAGAGGATTTGTATAAAATGAAGCAAGCGGTGGAACAGCAGGTTAAGGAGATCAAAATTAAAATTGGGGACCTTGGTAATACGTTTAATGGTCTGCGAGGTTCCTCGCCGATAAGTATAGATGGGATTATGATACGCATTCAAAAGGAGGTGGAAAGTATAAAAAAGCATGTTGGAGATAAGAAAGAGGGACGAAGTGTTAGTGATCAAACGGATGATAGTATACAACAAAATTGGGATGCGCTTAAAATCGATGTTCGGCAGTTTGTTCAAAGTTTGACAAACGCTGGAAGCTCAAGTCTAAAGCAGATTGAGGAAGGGGTGAAAGATTACGCTCAGAAATTTGAAAATGGAGCATTTGTTCGTGTTTTGACAACGTGGGCTGATACCATTGTGGATGAGATTAAAGGCGAAGCACAAAAGTACATCGGTTATTACGTAACTACCAATACACAAAATATGAGAAATAAATTTGATCCCCAGTATGGCAACCATAGAGGTGAAAAGGCTGTAAAAGAGGCAATAAAAGCAAAGCTTCCCGGTGTTATACACGGGGCTGTTGTAGAAGCCGCCAATGCTACAATTAGAGACACAACGGTTCAAAACGTTGTCGCCAATTTTGCGCGGTTTGCCGACGAGCTTTATAGCAACCTCATTAACAAAGCACTCGTTGAAGCCGCACGTACGTATCTCGAGGGAGAGGAAGCATTGAATGTTAATAATATGCGAGGCGTTGGTTATAGTGATCATTTTCTCACTCAGGCCCTTACCACTGTACTCAATTCGGTTGCTACATGTGCAAAGCATTTCGCGAATGAGCTTAAGTCGTTTTTCGACGCGTCTCATATAAAGAATATTTCTGGAGCTCTGGCAGAAGTGAAGGATATCGATGAGCAATTTGATGATGATCCTACTAATGCATCATTAAGCACGGATTACGGTGGGAAAATTGACACGACATTGAAGGATATGCATACGACTATAAGTATGCTGCACCATAAACTCACAACGGCTATACAACCTAATGCCCTTGGCGTTGATAGACCCGCCGCCGCCGTCGACACCGCGATCGACGGGGTGACTAGCAAGCTGGAGGAGCAGTTGCCGAAAGATAATGAAAAACTAACTACCCATGTTAAGATTTCCACTGACGGCGACATATTCGTTGGTTACAAAAAGTATGTCAAACAAGACGCAGAAGCACTTGAAGCCCTTAAGAACGAACTAAAAGGAGTGGAGAAAGAAGGCTCCCTCCCCCAGGCGATCGGCGCTATTCGCAAAACATCCGATGAAATAACAGTCATTGGAACATTAAACGAACTCAGCAAATGGTCCGAAAATATTACCACAAATCTGAACTCTCTATTATCGGTATTTTCAGAAGAAGGAAAAAAGGTCAGTGGATACTTACGGCACATGAAAAACGATAAAATTGACGATCAACTTAAATACATCATAACGAAAATTGAGAAACTGCAACGCGACACGTTGTACGATGCCATCCAGGCTGCCACTGAATTTGCACAAGAAGCCGATAACTTTGGTGAACAGACCACTCATGAGCTTCATTCGTTTGTTTATCAACAAATTAATAATGTGAAAGCCACCCTCACCACCGCCGCCCGCCGCAACTACGTCTCCTCCGTCAAAGCCCTCCTCACCGCGTTCGCGGACAAGGTCAGCCAGGAGTTGCGGGGGTTGCCGGAGGAGATTGAGAGGGATCTGCGGATCGGGTTCAAGGGGTTGATGAGAGTGATGGGAGGGGTTAGTAATGTAACTGGCAAGCCTGTTGCTGCGCCTGGGACTTCGGATACCGATGCGAAAAGTTTGCTTGATTCTATTAAGGAACTTGCTCAATCCCGTGATCCAGACACACCCATGAAATCCACCTTCACCAAATTGTCAGAAGCATTCAATAACTATTTTAATCCAATTCAGACGTACGTTAATGCACAAATTAGTGCTAAAAATCCATCCGAGCCTGAGATCAACAAGGCGATCACAGACGCCAACATCGAGCACCTCACCGACGTCAACACCAAATTCGACGATTTGCTCAACCACCTCAAAAACGACACTAAACCACCCAGAACATATATATTCGATCATACTTACTCCAATCTACATTCCCACCTCTCCTCCTCCCTCACCGCTCTCCACCCCTCCCACTTCGCCAACCCCCGGCACCCGGAGCTGCTCGATGCGGTCAGAGCGGGGCTGGAGGGGTTTGTCACGGAGATGGAGCGGGTGTATGTGAACGGGTATGATAGTGAAACTTTCGGTGAATTAGTGGAAACTAAAAAAGGTGATAAAGAAGAAAAATTAACATCTTACGGTAAAAAGGTTTCTAAGGTCTGCCTTAACGTGTTGTCCATCTTGCATACGGAGTTGAACATATTGGTGAAGTATTGTCTTTCTACATGTAAAACTGAACAAATAGAGCACGAGACTACTCTGGGAAAGTTTTTTGCCGGCAATGGATATAAAGTCTCTGAACCGGAAAGAAAACACTGGGAGCTGCAAGATAAAAGCACGATGACGGGTTTCTTTATTTGCAGACGCCTCATCGGCACTAAAGACAAATACGTGTTCAAGAAAAATGATGCGAATCAAGAAATAGGTGCACTTAAAACGCTACATCAACATCTTCAAACATATTACAGAGTCGGGCACGTTGCCACTTCATCCTCCAAGAAAACACCATGTAGCATATTCGAGATGCTCTGTTGGTTGTGTGGTCTTCCGTGTAATACGGCGTATGAGGAGCTTCTTGTTGACGGTGTCAGCGATTTGTTTGTTGATCCAAAGAAGCAAGTCAGCGACGGGGAGTTATCTGCCACAGTTGTCGGCGAAGAACCCGTATCGGCTTATCCTCAAGACATCTCATATGAAAGCACCCAGTTAGCAGTGAGACGCCTTTGCTCAAGGTCATACGACGTCCTTATTAAAATTGTTGGTTACGGAAACGCATACACAACCTACGCCGTCGACTACTGCGACAACAGCCTACAACTATCTTACCCATCGGATCCGTCGCAGTGCCTCGAACTATTGATGGACATCCTACGCAGATTGTTCCCCGTGTTCAGATTCTTGCATAGCCAGTGTCAGCTGGAAACTAAACATCACGGTTGGGCAAATTGCCTCTACGGCAAAGATATCTCGACCGGTAAATCGCATTGTGATAAGCATCCAGATGACAAGCAAACCGACTGCCTGCCTAGATCACCACTCCAATCATATCTGTCCGACACGCTCCCCGGCCATCTTCCTCACAACCTGACTGCCATGGGATGCAAATCCGTATGCAGCAACTGCCCCAAAGGCGCGCCTGGACAGCCGTGTCTGACACCACTTGGCTTTAGGGGTTTCTCTGGAAGTACGAAGACAGGCAGAGAGCTATGGAAAGTGCTTGGCAAATTCTTCGACAATTCGAATATTAACACGCTGTTTGGTCTGATGCCCAAGCCGCCGTCTACATTGCCCGAACACTTTGAGTTCGCGTCGGCCCTTGTAAGAAGTTGGAATGAAAAAATAGCACCCAGGCATCTCACGTGGTTGACAGACGCCGTTACTAAACAATCGGTTAAACTGCACGACGTGCCTACGGAATTCACTGATGCGCTTCGTAAAGCTTATGGTAGCAGCCGGAATACGCATGATCACGGCACCGCTACTCCTCCCGATCTGTCAAGCCTATCGATGACTAAATCGTGCCTATTTACTCCAAAAGACAACATATACTGCGCTCCCTACCTTCAGTCATTATGCCGCGATTCGTATTATTATCTTGCCAAGAAGCATTCTGCTGCGTACCTCTCTTGGGCCGTATACCTTCCATGGGTTTTTTGGAATTCACTAAACAATCTATACATCGCATTCTGTTCCATCGCTTGTCAAGACTGGGGATGCCAGGGTTGTTTGCGTGGTGAAGACTGTAAGAGAGGACAGCACGGAGCAAACTACAATTGCAAATGCGGAAGTATTGTAAACTGTCGCGGAGTCTTGAGCACCTTCTACGCATACGGATTCACATTTGGTGAATCAAGCATTTTGCTCGACACGGATGGAATAAGATATTGTGGTCACTTTTACACTCAACTACGCAACGTACTCAATTCGAAATATTTCGCTGACCTATTTGACAAGTGCGACGAATTCCTCTTCAAGATCCGCGCCCCCTTCATCTGGCTCAACGTCGCCCTCTGGCTCCTCTCTTTGTTGTACCTCCTCCACATCATGGTCATCCGCCTAGACCTGCTCCACATCAAATCGCATTTGCACAGTCCCTCATCGCATCGCATCGCCGCGCAATCACTACTCGCAGCTGCACGTGTTAACAAACTGGGCAGGGTGTTTTACCTGCAACCATAATCGTACTCACGTGCATACTGTCTACACTCACCTAGCAAATCACCTACTCACCTAACTTATGAATTGTGCTCTAATCTGTTGTATCACTCATTAATACTTGTATGTGATTGTGTAATAGTTAACTAAAGTGCTGATCAACGTGCTGACCAATGCCATGACCAAGGTGGTGACCAACGTGATGACCAATGCCATGACCAACGTGGTGACCAATGTGCTGACCAACGTGCTGACCAACCACCTGACCAATGTGCTGACCAAAGTGGTGACCAGAGTGGTGACCTATGTGCTGACCAAAGTGGTGACCAATGCCATGACCAGAGTGGTGACCAAAGTGGTGACCAATGCCATGACCAGAGTGGTGACCAAGGTGCTGACCAATGTGCTGACCAATGCCATGTCCAACGTGGTGACCAATGCCATGACCAACGTGCTGACCAAGGTGCTGACCAAAGTGTTGACCAATGCCATGACCAATGTGCTCACCAAAGTGCTGACCAAGTTGATGGTTACGGCAGCGATGACAGTTGATGGACACGGCAGCGATGACATGGTCACGGCAGCGATGACATGGACACGGCAGCGATGACATGGTCACGGCAGCGACGACATCAACACGGCAGCGATGACATGGTTACCAGAGTAGTGATTATAACCCACTCTACATCGCTCCTTAACCCACTCTACAACGCCCCTTAATCCACTCCACATCGCTCCCTAACCCACTCTACATCGCTCCTCTATCCACCCTACATCGCTCCTCTATCCACTCTACATCGCTCCCTAACCCACTCTACATCTAGCCCTTATCCACTCCACATCGCCCCTTAACCCACTCTACATCGCTCCTCTATCCACTCTTCATCGCTCCTCTATCCACCCTACATCGCTCCTTTATCCACTCCACATCGCTCCTTTATCCACTCTACATCGCCCCTTAACCCACTCCACATCGCCCCTTAACCCACTCCACATCGCCCCTTTACCCACCCTACATCGCTCCCTAACCCACTCTACATCGCCCCTTATCCACTCTACATCGCCCCTTATCCACTCTACATCGCCCCTTTATCCACTCTACATCGCTCCCTTATCCACCCTACATCGCTCCCTAACCCTCTCTACATCGCTCCTTAACCCACTCCACATCGCCCCTTATCCACTCTACATCGCCCCTTAACCTTCTCTAATCGCTCCCTTATCCACTCTACATCGCCCCTTTCACCACTCTACATCGCCCCTTTCACCACTCTACATCGCCCCTTCATCCACCCTACATCGCCCCTTAACTCACTCCACATCGCCCCTTAACGTCCTCTAATCGCCCCTTAATCCACTCTACATCGCTCCCTAACCCACTCTACATCGCCCCTAAACCCACTCTACATCGCCCCTTAATCCACTCTACATCGCCCTTTTACCCACTCTACATCGCTCCTTTACCCACTCTACATCGCCCCTTAATCCACTCTACATCGCTCCCTAACCCACTCTACATCGCTCCTTATCCACTCTACATCGCCCCTTTACCCACTCTACATCGCCCCTTTATCCACTCTACATCTCTCGAATTACCTCGTCTTATTACCGCTATGACCTCTTTAGACCACAATAATAACTTGTGCTTGGTCACCCTTCACTGCCCTTCTGACTGAGTCCATCGACTGGTTGATCCAGGTTAGGCATGGGAACGGTGATGGTGGTGATGGTCTTACCAAGTTGTCTCAAGCTTTGAAAAAGTTGATTGAGGAGGCTATTGAGAAGGCTAATGATAGCCTTGACACCCGTCAAAAGCAACTCGAATGTCCTACTACCTCCGCTTCAGGAAGCGGTGTCTCCTACTGTCAGTCTCAGGAGACTGCAATTCAAAAAGCTAATGAACAACTTAAAACTCTAGAATCTAATAATCCTAATGACTCTAAAAAGCAAATTGATGAACTAAACGCTAAAATCGAGAAACTTAAAGCTGCTAAAAATGACTGTGCTAAGACCCATCACCTCCCTGAGGAGGAGAGGCAGAAGGGATTGGCTGAAGTGAAGCAGCAGATGAAAATTGTTGAGAAACTTAAGAAATTTGCTACTGAACTTGGTGAAAATGATAATATTTTAACGCATTTATGTGACGGCCTCGAAAAGTTTCTCGGCTTCACTCTGAGTCCAAAGGCTACACTGGCCAGGGGATTGTGTACTCTGACCTGGATAGGCTGTGTGACGGGGTGATGGGATTTTTGAGTGGCGTTCTCAGTAACATCAAAGAGCATTTAGGGCAGCATAAAGATACTTTGAATGATGCAATTGAGAGTCTTAACACCAATAAACACGCCGGTAAAAAAGTGTTTAATGATGCGATTGCGGAGGTGGTCGACGGGGTGCGGAGGTATTATGATGCTGTCA
>NW_012237023.1:0-2767 GCF_000981445.1 Babesia bigemina
AAAAGGAAGGAGACCTCTATGCCCTTACCACTCCACATCGCCCCTTTATCGACTCCCATCGCCCCTTTATCCACCCTTCATCGCCCCTTTACCCACTCTACATCGCTCCCTAACCCACCCTTCATCGCCCCTTTATCCACTCTACATCGCTCCCTAACCCACTCCACATCGCCCCTTAACCCACTCTACATCGCTCCTTTATCCACCCTACATCGCCCCTTTATCCACCCTACATCGCCCCTTTATCCACCCTACATCGCCCCTTAACCCACTCTACATCGCTCCCTTACCCACTCTACATCGCTCCCTAACCCACTCTACATCGCTCCCTAACCCACTCTACACCGCCCCTTTATCCACTCCACATCGCCCCTTATCCACTCTACATCGCACCTTATCCACTCGACATCGCTCCCTAACCCACTCCACATCGCTCCTCTATCCACTCTACATCGCCCCTTAACCCACTCTACATCGCCCCTTTACCCACTCTACATCGCCCCTTAATCCACTCTACATCGCTCCCTAACCCACTTCACATCGCCCCTTTATCCACTCCACATCGCTCCTTATCCACTCCACATCGCCCCTTAACCCACTCCACATCGCCCCTTAACGTCCTCTAATCGCCCCTTAATCCACTCTACATCGCTCCCTAACCCACTCTACATCGCCCCTTTACCCACTCCACATCGCTCCCTAACCCACTCTACATCGCTCCTTTACCCACTCCACATCGCCCCTTTATCCACTCTACATCGCTCCTTTACCCACTCCACATCGCTCCCTAACCCACTCTACATCGCTCCTTTACCCACTCCACATCGCCCCTTTATCCACTCTACATCGCCCCTTTACCCACTCTACATCGCTCCTTTATCCACTCTACATCGCTCCTTTACCCACTCCACATCGCCCCTTACTCCACTCTACATCGCCCCTTAACCCACTCTACATCGCCCCTTTATCCACTCCACATCGCCCCTTAACCCACTCTTCATCGCTCCCTAACCCACTCTACATCGCCCCTTTATCCACTCTACATCGCTCCCTAATCCACTCTACATCGCTCCTTTACCCACTCTACATCGCCCCTTTACCCACTCTACATCGCTCCCTAACCCACTCCAAATCTCTCGAATTACCTCGTCTTATTAACGCTATGACCTCCATAAACCTTTATAATAACTTGCTGATACTGACCATTCTCTTACTGACGATGCTACTAGAAGAGCCTTGAAGGACATTGACTCCAAGCTCATTAGCCTTGGTCACCTTGCTGGTCAACTTGGAGGATTTGTTGGTGAGAGTGAGAGTGTTAAGAAAGCCGTTGTGAATGCTATTATCGCCCAAATTAACAGTACTGAAGAGCTTAAAAATGATTACTCTTCTCATGTTACTACCCTTTCTGAGTCTGTCAACTCTGCTGACCAGGCTGATGGCACCGATGAAATTGTGAAGCTTAGTGAGCGAGTTACTCAGCAAATTAAGCTTCTTGAACAACAACTTAATAGCCCTAAAAACCTTTATAATAGTCTTCCTTCTTCCCCCTCTTCCTCTGCTGAGTCAGACAAATTGCACTCCAAGTTGGAGGCTTTGAAGAAAGTGGAGAAGCTTTGTGGATTTCATGAGAATCTTAAAACTATGCCAAATGATCCTAAAAATCTCTTAGAGAATCTTTGTGACGGCCTCGAAACTTTCCTCGGCTTCAACAAAGATTCCAAAGGCTACGATGGCAGTGGGATAGTGTATTCGGACTTGGATAGGCTGTGTGACGGGGTGATGGGATTTTTGAGTGGAGTGCTTGGTGCGGTGAAAAACACTCAGACATACAATGTGGGTAGAAAAACATTACAAAACTTGGTAAGTGATGAAATTAACAAACATCTTTGCTCAGGGCACGATGGTTTCACTACGCTCCTTCCCCGTCTGACTAATGAGATCGGGAAGTACAACACAGAAGTGAGAGACTCCAATGAGAAAGTTAAGAAGCCCATTGAAGAGTTGTTAAATCAGGTGGGTGATGCATTTATGAACAAGGTACAAAATATATTGCCGCAGGAAAATGAGGGTGAAGATCCCGAGAAAGTGCAGGCGGCGGAGAAGCAGATTAAGAATATGTTTCGAGACGAGATAAAAACATTCAATAACACGTTTAATAACGCATATAATTTCACTACTAAAATTGAAAAAACAGACATGAAAATTGCAATTAATTATTTGAATTCCTCGTTGCAGCTTAGAGTGAAACACGGCGTCAGTAACGTGGCTCATGAGATTAAGCGGCTGGAGCAGGTGGCGGATAAGGAGCAGAAGACCTTCGAGTCCGCTGAGAAAAAAGTAAAAGAGGTGATGAAAACACTCAAAGAGGGTGTAGATGCAAAAATTGCTAATCATGTGCATAGGCTGGTGGAGCAATTGAAAGGTAAGGTGCAGGAGATATTAGATGATTTGAAGAGCATCAATGGTTCGCTAGTTAACTACATAAATCAGATGCAGGGGTGGATTGATAAGGCACAATTAGCTATTGATGCAGCGTTGGAGAAAATTGACTTCATTTTTAAAGAAGTTAATGAAGGTGATTCATATAAGAATCCGAAGCCAATGAAGGAGGCAGCGGAGGCGTTGAAGAAACAGGCTCAGATACTGTTCGAAGTTGGTAACGAAGTTAAACAGAAAATTGAGGAATTGGTACCTAAGGCTAAGGTGTTAGTAGGGCAGTTGGACCTCGCGATTAGAGGAGATTTGAATGACCCCAAAGTGCAAT
>NW_012237024.1:0-7258 GCF_000981445.1 Babesia bigemina
CCCACTCTACATCGCTCCTTAACCCACTCCACATCGCCCCTTAACCCACCCTACATCGCCCCTTTATCCACTCTACATCGCCCCTTTATCCACTCCACATCGCCCCTTATCCACTCTACATCGCTCCCTAATCCACGCTACATCGCTCCCTAACCCACTCTACATCGCTCCCTAACCCACTCTACATCGCTCCCTAATCCACTCTACATCGCCCCTTATCCACTCTACATCGCTCCCTAATCCACTCCACATCGCTCCCTAACTCACTCTACATCGCCCCTTAACTCACTCTACATCGCTCCCTAACCCACTCTACATCGCTCCCTAATCCACTCTACATCGCCCCTTTACCCACTCCACATCGCCCCTTTGTCCACTCCACATCGCTCCTTTATCCACTCTACATCCGTCAAATCACCTTGCCATAATACCGCTATGACCTCTTTAAAGCATCCTTATAACTTGTGCCTTGTCACCTTTCCCTTGCCTCCTTCCACCTCTTGCCACTGCCCTGACCATGTGCCGCCTAGGGAGCTTGACATGAAATTTGACTAAATTTTGAACCCTAAAATTCCCTCAAATAACAACCCTAATAACATCCTTACTAACCTCTGCACCGGCCTTGAGACTTTCCTCGGCTTCAACTCTGCTTCCAAAGGCTACACTGGTGATGGAATTGTGTACTCCGACCTGGATAGGCTGTGTGACGGGGTGATGGGATTTTTGAGTGGTGTTCTCAGTAACATCAAAGAGCATTTAGGGCAGCATAGAGATATTATTCAGCCTGCAATTAACATACTTAACAAAAATAAACACGGCGGTAAAAAAGGTTTTAATGCTGCGATTGAAAGTGTGGTTAAAGGGGTGCGGGGGTATAATGAGAGTGTTGCTGGCAGTAATAAAAAGGTGAGTGAACCGATGACTCTCATACTTTCGCAGGTGAATGAAGGGTTCAAGAGAAGTGTAACCGAGATACTACCGCAAGAAACACTTTCTAAAGCCAAGGACTTCCAGGTCAGCAGCGCCGTAGAGAAGATCGACAAGCTGCTTCAACAATGTCAGAAGCACGCAGCGAAATTTAATACTCAGTTGAACATTGACAATACCGATAATATAATTAAAAACGCGATCAATGATCTTAATAATGACTTATCACTTAGAGTTAAGAATTCCATTAAGAGTGTTAAGTATGAGACCGACCGAATGAATAGAATGGCAGAGAGCCGGCAAAATGAGTTGCAGGAAACGACAGCAAAGATTAAATCTGTATTTTCCAACGTCGAAAACTGCATAAATAACAAAGTTCGTGAAGATATAGATAAACTTGTCAATGACTTAAAGTCGAGGGTGCAGAAAATCTTAGAGCAGCTTAACATCATTAGTGGCAAGCTAAAGGGGTACGTAAGTGAGCTGCAAACGTGGATTGACTCAGTCACGACAGTCATAAAGTCGGCTTTGGAGAAGGTTGAATCTCTACTGAAAGAGGTTAACGAAGGCGATTCAGGTATGAAGCCGCATAAGATTAAGGAAGCGGCGAGGGAGATCACAGCAGCGGTATTGATACTACACGGCGCCGGCGAGGTGGCAATACAGCAAGTTAAGGATAGTGTTAATACGGCGCTTGAGCAGGTGAAAGAGATGGACGGAAAGCTCAAGGAGGATTTGAAGAAAGTGAAGGATGCTGTTAGCAGGCAGGTGGAGGAGATTAAGACGGCGATTGGGAAGTTGTACAATAAAATAAATCCAGATCACGTGGGGGAGATAACAGAGGAACAGAAAAAAATCGAAGCGGTCGTCAAGCATATTCACAGTGAAGTCAGAGCGATAGACGGTTCCGGAGGGAACGCACGAAGAACAACAGTAACCGCAACAGGGCTCGCAGGCATAGTAAGTGGAGTAAAGTGGACATATGCTACGAAATTGCAGAGTAGATTTACTGAGGCTATTCAGCAAATGGTTCAGAAGTTAGCGGACAGCGGTGCTGTCCGAAAGTGTTTGAGTGAGCATATTACATGGAACCAGGATTATTTCAATAAACCCCTAAATAACGAGAAAAGCCTGCCCGGTAAAATAAAAGAGTTAAGTAAGATTGTTAGCAGCACAATTACGAATAAGATACAGGCAATAACTCCATCGCCAACACTTGGTTCCCAGCCAGCTGTTGACGAAGTTTTGGGAGGCATTCAGATGTATCTCTCACAAATATGCCGCGCTGTCGATGGTCAGGAAGATAGTGTTCAGACTGACATTGATAACGAATTGCAGAGAGGAACGTTCCAATTACGGAAGCCGTCCGACAGATACAGTGATTACTACCTTAAGCAGGCCATCCAGAATATTCTCATTGCAGTGAACGCAGCCGTCGGAGGAGCTGCAGAGGAATTCGGCAGATTCAAAAATGATTCACAGATCACTAACTTGGGACCGGCGTTGGCTGCCGCTGAACGTATTGAAGATAGGTTACGCCAGTCATATGCCAGAGCTCAAGGGGAAAATGGTCCCGCCGCCGCCGTCGACTCCGCGATCACGGAGGTGACGAGAGTCCTTGGGGAGAAGTTAAAAAAGGATGACAGCGATCCAGCAAGTGATCCTGCAAAAGTGAAGATGGATGCTAGTATATTCACTGGTTACACAACGTGCGTCGACCAAACACCAGGCAAGTTAAGCGGTGACATTGACCAGCTAGCAGGCACCCTTCCGGAGAAGATCAAAGATATTAGGGAGAAAGTTAAGTCTGCTTTGAATAAAATCGACAGTGAAAAGGAATACGCAGTAAAGGAATTGGAGAAAGTCACTGCCACTCTTCATGACCTCTGTCAGTTAGTTAAGAGTGACGGCGAATTTGCGAAGGGGAATCTGATCAGTTTGAGAGACAAGTTCTTCAACAAGGCTGAACATGTGAAGGATAGCATTAATAGAATCAGATATGAAATCAGTGAGCTAGGTAACAAAGAGTTGAATGACGTCATCAAAAAGGCTACCTACTTCCTAAGTAGCGCTGAACCTACCGGTAAGGCTACGATCACAGCGATCGGATCTTTTGTCAGCTCAAACGTCGAAGAAGCCCAGAAGGATCTCATCACCAAGATCAACAAGAACTACGTCACTTCGGTGCAAGACATGCTGCTAGAGTTTGCGGAAAAAACCAAGAAGGAGTTGGAGCTTCTACCTAAGGAAATCACCGACGATCTGGACATCGGTTACAAGGGGTTCATGAAGAAATTTGAGAAGCACTTCGTAACGCACGAAAAGTCAATCAAGACCATCAAAGACATAAATCCTAAGCCCGTTGCGCAAGAAAAATCACCAATGAGTCAGGCGGCAGCAAAGTTCTTTGGAAGCCTAAATAGGTTTTTGCATGATCTAGAGAAGCAGCCGGACTTCAAAACGGACTATGAAAAAATTAAGCCAACACGTGACGCGCTGGCTAAGTTGTTCGGAGATCTTGTCACTTCGGAGTACTTCAATCACGAGTTTTCTCGAAATCTATCGGCGCTGAAAGTAACGCTCAGTGAATTGAAGCCTTCATTATATGGTGAAGGGAATACCCCTTCGCTTCTCAATGCTCTGAAGAACGGTTTCACGACTTCGGCAACGGAGCTCAACAATGCGTACATCTCGACCTACGACAGTGAGAGGTTTGGTGCTGAGCTCGTCGAAAAAGATAAACTAACAGCGTACGGAACCAAGTTAAGTAAGGTCTGCTTGACCGTAGTTTCGACGTCATACAATGTGTTGAACACAGTGAGGAAGTACTCCGGTACCATGTGGAGGTCTGACAAGATAAATCAATCGACACCAATCGGACACTTTCTCGGCAACAACGGATACGTCGTATCCAAGGACATACAAGACGGCCAGTTGCGGAACGGAGATGGTATGCTAGGCTGGCATGTTTACAAAAGCCTCGTTAAGAATGCCGATGGCCGTGTCTACAGACATCATGATGCTGATAAGGACAACGGTCCACTTAAAACTCTGCACAACTGCCTCGAAACATATTATGAAGTCTGTCACCAGTCCACTTTCGCTTCGAAGCGACAGCCATCCTCCGTGTTCGAAATGCTGTGCTGGTTGTGTGGGTTGCCGTGCAATTCTGTATATGAAGCTTTGTTGCGTGACACGATGAGTGACTTATTCGAGGACCCGAAGAAGCAGACGACGGAGGCCGGCGAGGACCATGAGTTCACGCTAGTCACGCCAGATGCATTATGCCTGAACGCGTACCCGAGTAACATCACGTATGGCAATAGCGTAAAGGCAGTGCGCCACCTTTGTCTGAGATCCTACGATCTGCTGACTGCAATCCTCGGCACCGGAGACGCGTACTCCATGTACGCCGTCGACTTTTGCAACAACTCGCATAATTTCTATTATCCGCAGAAAGGCGACGACTGCCTACAAATGCTGCTTGACATCCTCCGTAGTTTATTGCCATCGCTCAACTTCTTGCACAGCCAGTGTAAGTTGACTGCCGAACATCGCGGTTGGTCCGACTGTTGGTACGGTAAAGGCGTACAGTCATCCAAATCGCAGTGTAATGATCACTCAACGGGCAAAGCAGCGTGCCAAGCAGATGGTCAACCAAAGTGCCAGGCAACGTGTCAACCAACGTCGCCACTTCAGTCGTATTTGTCCGATTGCCTTACCGGCCACTTGCCTCACCAGGTAAGCAGCATCGGTTGCAAGGCCAAATGTGCGACGTGTCCTAAGGGCCTCCCTGGCCAACCGTGCATTACTCCTCTGGGCTTCCGTGGCTTTTCAGGTGGTATGAAGACAGGTGAGGACCTATGCAAAGCGCTGACTAAATTCTTCGTCAATGTCCAATATTCATCGTTGCTTTGCTTGATGCCCAAACCGCCGTCTACATTACCAGAGCACTTCCAGTTTGTATCTACATTAGCGCGCGTGCTGGAGAATAGCAAAGGCGTCAACGACAGTGCAGTCAAAACAGCATTTGAAACGGCCACCAAAGAGATGTCTATCGAACTGTACAATGATACTAGTGACTTCACGAATGCACTTCGCAATGCATATCACAGCCACCGTCCAGACGGCCATAAAACATACTCAGAAGCCGACCTGTCCACGCTTTCGGTATCAACGCCATGTACGTTTGCTAGTAGCGATAAGATTCATTGCGCTCCTTATCTCAGAGCTCTATGCGACGATTCATATACCTATCTCGCCGAGAAGCATTCAGAACTGTATTTCTCATGGGCTCTCTATTTACCATTGGCATTGTACGATTGCCTGAAATCACTGCTGGACTCATTCGGCAATATTTCCTGCCGCGACTGGGGATGCAGTCGTTGTACTCATGGAACGAAATGTTCTCGCGGTAAGCACGGCATGGAGAACTGTCAGTGTCGCGGAATTGTCGAATGCCGCGGTGTAAGTAGTACTTTTTACAGTTACGGATTCACTTTTCGCGATTCGACTAAATTACACGGCGATACCAGTAAGAGTTATTGCCATCATTTTTACATACAACTGAAAAATGTACTGCAATCGACGCATTTCACAGC
The DNA here is from genome assembly GCF_000981445.1 of Babesia bigemina. Classification (NCBI taxonomy): domain Eukaryota; phylum Apicomplexa; class Aconoidasida; order Piroplasmida; family Babesiidae; genus Babesia; species Babesia bigemina. Next base: position 5,529 of record NW_012237024.1, read on the forward strand.
ATTGTTCAAAGAGTGCGACGAATTCCTGTTCACCATCAGAGAGCCGTTTATATGGCTCAATGTCGCCCTCTGGTCGCTGTCCCTCTTCTACCTCATCTGCGTAATGGTTGGCAGACTGGATGTGCTCCACATACGCTCACACCTGAGGATACCGTCGTCGCACAAGATAACGGCGCAATCATTGTTGGCAGCAGCGCAAGTCGGAAGGCTTGCCAAGATATCGTATCTACAACCGTAATTGTATTCACGCTTGTAATTACTACATTCACATGAACTCACGTAACAACTCACCCACTCACCTAACCGACAAACGTAGTCTAATGTCTCGAATTACTCTAGCGGCAACCTGTGAACTAAATAGCACCTGAATTAGGTTATGAGTGAACGACCAAGCAACGTGTTGACCTAGCAACCAGGCAACGTGCTGATCTAGCACACAGGCAAAGTGCTAAGCTAGCAACCAGGCTAAGTGCTAACCTAGCACCCAGGCAAAGTGGTAACCTAGCACCCAGGCAAAGTGGTAAGCTAGCAACCAGGCAAAGTGGTAAGCTGGCACACAGGCAAAGTGGTAAGCAAGCACGCAGGCAAAGTGCTAACCTAGCAACCAGGCAAAGTGGTAAGCTAGCAACCAGGCAAAGTGGTAAGCTGGCAACCAGGCAAAGTGGTAAGCTTACAACCAGACAACGTGGTAAGCTAGCACTCAGGCAAAGTGCTAAGCTAGCACACAGGCTAAGTGTTAAGGTAGCACACAGGCAAAGTGGTAACCTAGCACATGAACCGTAATTTGGTGAGTGTTGTAGCACGTTGATTGCCTGTTGCGTTGAGTTACGCGTTGACTGTGAGAGGCGTCCGCGTTGCCCATTGAGTCAGTGTCACGTGAGGCTAGGTGATTGGTCGCTAACGTAGCGGTCGTGAGGGCCGCGGCGGGTGACCCAAGTCGTGTGTTGCGAGTCACTGGCAGGGTGGCGTAATCCGCGTTGGTCTGGTTAAGTAGCATTTATAGGCAGCAATGTAGCGATGGTTCATATCACATTTAGGCACGTAGCCGACACGCTCCGCCAGCATGGCGCCGATACCGCGGCTCGTAGCACGGTGCTGCTGCACTGTGGGAGTTGAGCGCACGGGGATCGCTGCAATTTCAATGGCGTTGCGAATAGTGAATAATTTAGAGTGACAGTTGGTGCTGATGACATGCGTCGCGTCAGGCATAGCCGTGGTATCCTGGGCAGCGTGGGTGTCGGTGGCCTGGGCTGGGGGGATACAGCAGTGAGGGTAGGTGTTGATGAGGGGACTGGGAACGGCAGTGGTAGTGTAGCAGTTGGTGAGTGCTTGCTAGGTGATTGATATGTCTGCAGGTTGAGGGGACTGGGAACGGCAGTGGTACGTGTAGCAGTTGGTGAATGCTGCTTAGGCGATTGATATGTTCGCAGGCTGAGGTGACTCGGAGCGGCAGTGGTAGCGTTGCAGAGAGTCAAGACGTTCCTAGGTGATTGATAGTTATCACGTTGAAGCGGCTGGGAACTGCAGTAGTACTATTAACAGTTGGCAAATACCTGGCTTATGTGATTCATATGCTGACAGGATGAGGGGAGAGTGAGCGGTATTGGTAGTGTAGCAGTTCAAGAATGCGTCCATTATCTGATTTATAAGTTTGCAGGTTGACCGCAAAGGGAACGACAGTCGTAGTCTTCCAGTTGATGAGAGCTGTTTAAGTACAGATGGAGATGATA
>NW_012237025.1:0-2048 GCF_000981445.1 Babesia bigemina
AGATCAGAGATCGTCTACTGACTTCATACCCCTCCACCACTCCTTCACCGCGGCGACAGCATCCACAAGCCCAGTACGCCCGGTGCCAATATTCTTATTTACCTCTTTTAGTACTTCACTAAGCTTTTTATCCATGTAATTATCGTACGTTTTAACCGCTTCATCATCTTTCACCGCACCAAGCACACCACTCAAAAATCCCATCACCCCGTCACACAGCCTATCAAGGTCGGAGTACACTATCCCAGTGCCATTGTAGCCTTTGGAAGCGGAGTTGAAGCCTAGGAAGGTTTCGAGGCCAGTGCAAAGATTCTCTAAGAGATTTTTAGGATCATTTTGTTGATTATTAGAATTCTCATAAAATCCACAAAGCTTCTCCACTTTCTTCAAAGCCTCCAACTTGGAGTGCAATTTGGCTGAGTCAGCAGAGGGAGAGGGGGAAGGAAGAGAGTGATTAAGAGGGTTATTAAGGCTATCAATTAGTCTTTTAGTTTCAGTGATTTGACTAGTTATTTCATTCGTAAGCATTTTAATTTCACCGGTGTCACCAGCCTGGTCACCAGACCTGACAGACTCAGAAAGGTTAGTAACATGAGAAGAGTAAAGCTTTTTAAGCTCTTCATTACTGTTAATTACAACGATAATAGCATTCTCAACGGCTTTCTTAACACTCTCACTCTCACCAACAAAAGCGCCAAGCTGTCCAGCCAGGTGACCAAGGCTAATGAGCATGGAGTCAATGTCCTTCAAGGCTCTTCTAGTAGCATCGTCAGTGAGAGAATGGTCAGTATCAACAAGTTATTATAAAGGTTTATGGAGGTCATAGCGTTAATAAAACGAGCAAATTCGGAGGATTTGGAGATAGGGTGAACATGATGGGACATGGTCAGGGCAGTGGCAAGAGGTGGAAGAGGGAAGAGAAGGGTGACAACGGACAAGTTATTATTGTGGTTTATAGAGGTCATAGCGTTAATATGGCGAGGTAATTCGGGGGATGTGGAGTGGGTTAGGGAGCGATGTAGAGTGGGTTAAGGGGCGATGTAGAGTGGGTAAGGGGCGATGTGAGTGGATAAAGGGGCGATGTAGAGTGGGTTAGGGAGCGATGTAGAGTGGGTTAGGGAGCGATGTAGAGTGGGTAAAGGGGCGATGTAAAGTGGGTTAGGGGCGATGTAAAGTGGGTTAAGGGGCGATGTAGAGTGGATAAAGGGGCGATGTGGAGTGGGTTAGGGAGCGATGTAGAGTGGATAAAGGGGCGATGAAGAGTGGGTTAAGGGGCGATGTAGAGTGGGTTAAGGGGCGATTAGAGAGGGTTAAGGGGCGATGTAGAGTGGACAAAGGGGCGACGTAGAGTGGATAAGGAGCGATGTAAGGTGGATTAGGGAGCGATGTAGAGTGGGTTAGGGAGCGATGTAGAGTGGGTTAGGGAGCGATGTAGAGTGGATAAGGAGCGATGTAGAGTGGGTTAAGGAGCGATGTAGAGCGGGTTAAGGGGCGATGTAGAGTGGATTAAGGAGCGATGTAGAGTGGGTTAGGGAGCGATGTAGTGTGGATAAAGGGGCGATGTAGTGTGGATAAAGGGGCGATGTACAGTGGGTTAGGGAGCGATGTAGAGTGGGTTAGGGAGCGATGCAGAGTGGATAAAGGGGCGATGTAGAGTGGGTTAGGGAGCGATGTAGAGTGGATAGAGGAGCGATGTAGAGTGGGTTAGGGAGCGATGTAGAGTGGATAAAGGAGCGATGTAGAGTGGATAAAGGGGCGATGTAGAGTGGATAAAGGGGCGATGTAAGGTGGGTTAGGGAGCGATGTAGAGTGGATGAAGGGCCGATGTAGAGTGGGTTAAGGGGCGATGTAGAGTGGATAAAGGGGCGATGTAGAGTGGATTAAGGGGCGATGTAGAGTGGATTAAGGGGCGATGTGGAGTGGGTAAAGGGGCGATGTAGAGTGGGTTAAGGGGCGATGTAGAGTGGGTTAGGGAGCGATGTAGAGTGGATTAAGGGGCGATGTAGAGTGGGTTAGGGAGCGATGTAGAGTGGATGATAATCACTACT
>NW_012237026.1:0-3344 GCF_000981445.1 Babesia bigemina
CCCAGTCAACCCATTAGAAGCATTTGGAAAAATGCTTGATGGAATTTTTATTGACGTGAAAAGGGGCGTAGGGATAAACCGGTGTAATAATCGTGGAAGTGAGTGTGAAGCCATGAAAGAAGGTCAACGACGTCAAACGTAGATTCTTTCTTCTTTTTACCATGCTCATCATAATTTGATTCGCAGTCTGTAATGTGTTTCAGAATATCAGGGACACCGTCTATTGTATGTTCAACAAGTTTAGCATATATATCGCTACCCTTCAATTCATACTTACATCGCAACTCTCCATCCTGCTTGGACGTCTGGCTGGTGGGAACATTGTATCCGCAATCCCTGAAAAACGTGCCGAGTGGATTTTTACGTTTCCTCGCGTCTTGCACTTCATGGTCAATATGGAGATGTTTGGTACTCCACTCACCCTTATGCCCACACCTCTCCTTCACCTTGCTAAGGTCGTTAAGCAACATCGGCAGGCAGCTCATAAACACCTTGGCGCAGCGCGTAGCGTCGTCGGTTAATTCATCAGTAGCTTGTTTACCCTTCAGCTCCTCCCACTTAATCTTCCGACTGTCATACCTATTAACATACGCCTTCTCCATCTCCTTTACCAGCCCTTTCATCCCTGCCTTCAGCGCGTCCAGGAGTTGCGGGTGGTGCGGGTTCGCGAAGGCAGCGGGGTTGAACGTGGACAGGGCGGAGGTCAGGTCGTGGAGGAGGGAGCGGAATTTGGAGTCGAAGGTGAAGGGGCGATTGTTGTCGTGGAGGTGGGTGAGGAGGGCGTAGGTGCGGGATTGGAGGCGGGTGACCAGTTGGGAGGAGGGGGTGGTTTGGGAGGTGACTGGCTGCGTACCTTTGCTTTTGGGCAGGTCGTTACTTGGCGATTTGACTTGCTCATTGATATACTTCGTGAGTGTTTCTACATACCATTTCGCATTCACAGCTGCGGTTTTGGTATCATGTGCGTCGGAGATCTGGGACAGCGTTTCATGGTTACCGTCAATGATTGACAGTAGGCACTTTATACCGGACGCATTATCTTTCTTAATGATGTTCTGGATTTTTGATTTTTGTTCATTTACGATGCTTTTCAATGTTGCAAGTTCCATTTGTTTGCGGGCAGCGTATAGTCCCTGCGCTTTGTTTTTAATGTGTTCAGTTGTTCTCCTTATGGCATCAGCAACGTAATTATTGATTGCTTTCAAGGTCTCGTTGGCCTTAGTAGGAATGGTAGTGGTGTGGAATGTGGTTGCCTCGGCCAGGATATAGGCCAAGTTGGCTTTGTCAGTTTTATCCAAGATGGCAACGATTTCATTTTTAACATCTTCAAGTGCTTGAGGAAGCGTATACATGTATCCCGATCCTTGTCTATCTAAGATTTTCTGTAAATCATCTAGTAGCTTTTGCACGCCTCTACCTTGGTCAGGAGCATTACTACTGGCCGTGCCAGCTGGGTTCTGAACAAGACCCTTCACAGCGTCAGCGAATTTACCGAGTTCAGTGCTGACGTGTTGAAGTTCTGCCTGAAGTATACGACCCGTTTGATCTGGTTTAATGCCGATTTTACTCCATTCTAGTGCCTCTTGGACGATCGTTCTTATATTGTTTATTGCATCCTCGAGATCTTTCTTCGAACCTTTGCCGTTATGTTTGGCGAACGTCGTAAGTTTGCCAAGGTCGAATATTTTACCGGCCGTACCGTCCCTACCTATCTCTGTGTCAAGTCTAGTTCCCACTTGCCTCTGACACTGCTGCTGTTCGAACGCATCGTTCAGATCTTGAATGGGTTTCTTTATGTCTTTCAACGCCTGTGTGATAGCTGCCCCCAATGTGCTTTTTTGTCCTGTCGTCAAATTGTTCGCCAATAGATTTTACGCTTCGCATGATAGCCTTCACAGTTCGTCGAGATTGGACGTATCAAGAATTCGCTTAAGTTCGTTGCCAGTATGTCTGGCTATGAGAGTAAGCGCAATCATGATTCTTCTTACAGCCTCAGCAAGATGTGATCTCGCAAGAGATGGAACAGTGTTTTTTGAGGTTGTGATTATTGTCTCTATCTCCCCGGCTACATCATCGTAACTCATCTGAGCAACTCTTTTAGCTTCAATCACACCCTCGAGTCCGCCGGCTAATTGATCACAACCCATTTGAACAGCTTGGAGGTACTGATTAATCTTGTCATCGGCAGCTTCAAGTAAAGGTGTGACCATTCGATCTATATCCTTAATTACTTCGTTTTGAAGCTTTTGTACAATCACCTGTGCAATCAGGTTTCTGAATGTATCAGTTATATCATTGGTGCCGTCGGCATTTTTATAAGTATGACTCACCTGACCATAGTTGTTCTCCAAATATTTTTGTAGCTTATCATTCACGTATTCATTTTCGTCGTTCACAATATTTATAATCCATTCCTTTACAGTTGCCTTAAATCCCTCTTCAGTGAACTTACCAGCGTACGTACCCATATTGGTAATAATTCTTGCAATATGACCTGATACACCATTCATTTCATGTTTATATATATCATTACTATACTCCGTAATTTTCTTTTTCAACTCCTCCCAATTATGATTTATATTACCTGCATCCTTTGTTTTACGCGTTTCATTTTCTCCTACCTTATCCTTAACTACATTAAATTGCGGCAGAATGTCGACAGTAATATAATCCCACATTGATTCCTTAATTGAATTTTTAATGTCATATAGATCCTTCCGCAATGCCAAATCAAGGTCGCCAACTTTTCCCGTCGCGTTGCCAACCCATGAGCCGATTTCGTTCTTAACGCTGTCCGCAGCATCGAAAAGTTTTTGTGCCTTTGCTCTTAAAGCTTCGGCTGCGATTTCTACCGCTTTTCTTTTCTCTGGATCATCCGTTCCAGTTGTACCATCCAGTTTCTTAATAATTTCATTACACTTATTCATAGCGGCTTTAACAACCTTCTTGGCCTTGGATATCCATCCCTCCAACGCAACTTTCACTCGTCCCAATTCGCTATTAATTTGCTTCAGTGGACCATGGATTTTCTTTTCAAAAGCATTATCTATATTCGTCGCCATCTCGTTCACACGCGCCGCGACTTCACCTTCGAGCAGCGTTTTCAAATTGGCAAGTTGCTCTCTCACTGTCGTGTTCAACACCTGCAAGTCATTATTTTCGGCTGATTTAGTGAAAGCATCAACGGCTTGATGAATTGAATTTAACGGCGGCGTTAACATGTTTTGTGCGTTGTTGTCTAACTGTTTTAACGCCTCTTTACTCTGATTGACATCGGCGGCCATTTTCGTCGCCATCATCTGCACCCATCACGGTTGCTGGAATACATTATATGAAAAAAGGCT
>NW_012237027.1:0-2235 GCF_000981445.1 Babesia bigemina
CCTTCCAATCGCATCATTAAACCTATTTACCACCATGTTTACAGGTCTCAAGTGACTAATTGCATGCTATTTCATTATTATGCTGCCCTAAATGATCTTTGATGTACTGAGACACCACTCAAAAATCCCATCACCCCGTCACACAGCCAGTCCAAGTCAGAGTAGACAATTCCAGTGCCGTCGTAGCCTTTGGACTCAGAGTTGAAGCCTAAGAATTTCTCGAGGCCAGAGCAGAGGTTGTTAAGGATATTAGTAGGGTTGTTATTTAGGGTATTTTTAAGTTTCAAAATTTTACCAAATTTCTTGTCAAGCTCCCTAGGCGGCACATGGTCAGGGCAGTGGCAGGAGGTGGAAGAAGGGAAGGGAAGGGTGACAAGGCACAAGTTATTGTTATGGTTTAAAGAGGTCATAGAGGTATTATGGCGAGGTAATTCAAGGGATGTGGAGTGGGTAAAAAAGCGATGTAGAGTGGGTTAGGGAGCGATGTAGAGTGGGTTAAGGGGCGATGTAGAGTGGGTAAAGGGGCGATGTAGAGTGGATAAGGGGCGATGTAGGGTGGGTTAAGGGGCGATGTAGAGTGGGTAAGGGGCGATGTGGAGTGGATAAAGGGGCGATGTAGAGTGGATTAAGGGGCGATGTGGAGTGGATAAAAGGGCGATGTAGAGTGGGTAAAGGGGCGATGTAGAGTGGATAAAGGGGCGATGTAGAGTGGATTAAGGAGCGATGTAGAGTGGGTTAGGGAGCGATGTAGAGGGGGTAAGGGGCGATGTAGAGTGGATAAAGGGGCGATGTAGAGTGGGTTAGGGAGCGATGTAGAGTGGATAAGGGGCGATGTAGAGTGGGTTAAGGGGCGATGTAGAGTGGGTAAAGGGGCGATGTAGTGTGGGTTAAGGGGCGATGTAGAGTGGGTTAAGGAGCGATGTGGAGTGGGTAATAATCACCACTTACGTCAGGTGCTTGGTCACCATGTCATCGCTGCCGTAACCATGTCATCGCTGCCGTAACCATGTCATCGCTGCCGTGACCATGTCATCGCTGCCGTGACCATGTCATCGCTGCCGTGACCATGTCATCGCTGCCGTGTCCATGTCATCGCTGCTGTGTCCATGTCATCGCTGCCGTAACCATGTCATCGCTGCTGTGTCCATGTCATCGCTGCCGTAACCATGTCATCGCTGCCGTGACCATGTCATCGCTGCCGTAACCATGTCATCGCTGCCGTGTCCATGTCATCGCTGCCGTAACCATGTCATCGCTACCGTGACCATGTCATCGCTACCGTGACCATGTCATCGCTGCCGTGACATCAACTTGGTCAGCACGTTTGTCAGCACTTTGGTCAGCACTTTGGTCAGCACCTTGGTCAGCACTTTGGTCAGGTGGTTGGTCAGCACATTGGTCAGCACTTTGGTCAGGTGGTTGGTCAGCACATTGGTCAGCACTTTGGTCAGCATCTTGATAAGCACTTTAGTTAACTACTACACAATCACATACAACGATTAGTGAGTGATACAATAGATTAGACAACAATTCATAAGTTAGGTGAGTAGGTGATGCTAAGTGAGTGTAGAAGGTAAACACGTGAGTACGATTATGGTTGCAGATAAAACACTCTGTTAAGCTTGTTAACACGCGCAGCCGCAAGTAGCGATTGAGCAGCGATGCGATGACTCGAGGGACTATGTAGATGCGATTTGATGTGTAGCAGGTCGAGGCGGATGACCATGATGTGGATGAGGTAGAGGACAGAGAGGAGCCAGAGGGCGACGTTGAGCCAGATGAAGGGGGCGCGGATTTTGAACAGCAGTTCGTCACACTGCTTGAACAACGCGACGAAGTATTTGGAGTCCATAACTCTCTTCAACAGTACGCCAAATTTCGTACATGTTCTTGCGTTAGTTTTTTCATTTAACGCAGCCGCATCACCGAATGCGAATCCACATTTGTAAAGCGTGGCTGAAACACCTTTGCATGATACCAGAGAGTTACACTGACAAGGGTTGTCAAAACTGCCATGGTGGCCCGGCCTGCATCCATCTCCACGCTGGCATCTACGGCATCCCCAGTCCCTGCAGAAAATCTGTTGATATTCTGTAAACAGCGATTTAAGGTAATCGTGAAACGTCCACGGGAAGTATGTCGCCCATGACAGGTAGAGACCAGCGTGTTTGGGAGCAAGCAATGAATATGAGTCACCGCTCCAGGATTGAAGGTACGGGCCACATGGATGACTTG